>NC_064638.1:1211245807-1211550887 GCF_023864345.2 Schistocerca serialis cubense | reverse complement strand
AGGCGAAGTTGATTTTGATGGCGGGGCTGCAAACCATCTGGACCTGAAACAAGATACGTGCAAGCGCCAAGTCGACGGACGATGTCGCCTCGCGCCCACCGTCTGCCGCCGCTGAAAACCCTTGTAAAAGACATCATGCAGCGCGATGCGATAGTTGCGGCTGTCCTGCGGCGCCGGTTGCCGAGGAGGGTGCAACAGGTGGAGCAGTGTGCGATGGTGGCGGCTGTGAAGCAGTACCACCGGCAATAGCCCATCTCGTGGGTGTGAGTGATACGAGGCGAGAAACAGCTGCAAGGCTTGCTTCCTGGTGTGTGCGGAGTGAAATTTGGCCATCTGCTGCTTGAATGTCCTGACAAAACGTTCCGTTTCGCTGTTTGACTGTGAATGGTTCAAATGGTTCAAATGGCTCTGAGCACTATGGGACTCAACTGCTGAGGTCATTAGCCCCTAGAACTTAGAACTAGTTAAACGTAACTAACCTAAGGACATCACAAACATCCATGCCCGAGGCAGGATTCGAACCTGCGACCGTAGCGGTCATGCGGTTCCAGACTGCAGCGCCTTTAACCGCACGGCCACTTCGGCCGGCTGACTGTGAATGAAACGGTGCACTAGTTAGATGCTGTATGCCATTGCTTTCACAGAACCTTTCGTATTCATTTGACGTGAAGTGAGGTCCGTTGTCTGACACTATTACTTCAGGTAAACATTCTATGCAAAAAATCGATGACAACACCTGAATTGTGCTACGGGACGTTGTCGAGTTCATTGGCACAGCAAAAGGAAATTTGCTATATGAGTCAACCACAATTAACCAGCGATTGTTCCAGAAAGGTCCTGCGAAGTCTACGTGCATACTTTGCCAAGGCGATTGCGACTTAAGCCAAGTAGAGAACATACGCGGCGGAGCGGACTGATTTTCCGAACATGCGTGACACCGTGACGTCATCTGTTCTATTTGGGCGTCAATGCTCCGCCAAGTATAGTGTCGTACGAACAGTGCCCCAGTGTTCTTGGTGTAGTAACTGCAACACTGCTCTTTGCAAAGCTTTAGGGATCAGCACACGGGACTGTCCACTGTCAGTCTGAACAAGAATAACACCTTTCTGTACTGCGAGGCTATTCCGACGTGCAAAGTATCGGCGCACTACAGAATTCTTTATGCTATTCAAGGAGTGAGGCCAAGGTGTGCGATTGTAGTTGAGGAAAATGATCAGATCGGGATCAGCGTCCGTAGCCTGTGCAATTTTCTTATAATTCAACGGGAAAGACTTAAGCAACCCTGAGCATCGATGTGACAACAAGATGCAGCAGAAGCGCCAAAGTCTGTGTCAGGGCCAATCGGAAGATGTGAAAGTGTGTCCGCATTACCTTGTTGAGCTGTCTGACGATACAGAATCTCGTACTGGTATTGATACAACAACGAATTCCGTCTTTGCAACTGGTTTCGTCGGGTGAAACAAGGACTACAAAGGCTTGTGATCCGTTACCAAGTGGAATTTTATGCCATGCAAACAGTGGTGGAATTTAGTGACACAATAGCTAAAGCCTCTTTTTCAATTTGTGAATAGTTACACTGAGCTTTGGGCAAGACCTTTGGTGCGAAAGCAATAGGTTTGTATTTATCACCAATTCTGTAGGAAAGCACTGTACCGATTCCGTAAGAGGAAGTAACTTGCAATGCTATCGGTTTTGTAGGATCAAATTGAACGAAGCATTGATCACTGAGCAATGCATCTTTAAAGTTTTGAAAAGCTTCTTGTCACTCATCTGTCCAAACAAAGGGGACAATCTCGCGGCGAAAGCGATGCAATGGAGCTGCGATTTGTGCAGCATTCGGTTGAACCGAAAATAATAATTGATTTTTCCCTAAAACCGACTGCAATTCTGTGATATTGCGAGTAATTGGCAAGTCTCATGGCTAACAAATGAGACTGAAGGGGATGTACACCTTGATGTTTATGACATGACCAAGATACTGCAACTCAGGTCTAAAAAGAATCACAGTTGTCCAGTCTACGGAGTGGCCGATTGGTTCTAGGCGCCACAGTCTGGAATCGCGCGATCGCTGCGGTCGCAGATTCGAATCCTACCTCGGGCACGGATGTGTGTGATGTCCTTAGGTTAGTTAGGTTTAAGTAGTTCTACGTTCTATGGGACTCATGACTTCAGAAGTTAAGTCCCATAGTGCTCAGAGCCATTTGAACCATTTGTCCAGTCTACACTTTAGTCCTGCTTCAGATAGCACGTAATATTGCAATATGTTGGTCTGGTGTACGACCTGCAACTGCAATATCGTCCAAATAGTTTGAACAGTTTGGCGCTTGTGCAGTCTGCTGTCCCAAATACCGTTGAAAAAATAGCGGGTGCAGAAGCACTGCCAAAAGGCAAACGAAAATATTTGAAGAAGCCGAAGTGAGTATTTACTACACCCACTTTTTGAGATTCTTCATCGAGCGGTATTTGAAGAAACGCGTCGCGGAAGTCAATTTTTGGAAAGTAGCGTCCAGCGAATAATTTGTCCATGAGATTTTAAGGGCGTGGCAATGGACAAGTATCAATGACAGTTTGGAGGTTGACTGTAGACTTAAAGTCAACATAAAGGAGAATGCGACCTGAAGGTTCTACAGCAAAACTAGTGGACTCACCCATTGACTAGCTGGAAATGGAAATGAGCGTTTGGCGTCATTGGCCGGGAGGCCCCTCGCGGGGCAGGTCCGGCCGCCATATCGCAGGTCTTATTACATTCGGCGCCACATTGGGCGACCTGCACGCCGGATGGGGATGAAATGATGATGAACACAACACAACACCCAGTCCCTGAGTGGAGAAAATCTCCGACCCAGCCGGGAATCGAACCCGAGCCCAGACGACGGCAATCCGTCACGCTGACCACTCAGCTACTGGGGCGGACATTGACTAGCTGATACGGGCACAATAACTGTGTTAACTTTCAATTCTTCAAATTCAGCAGCGACTTTGTCCCGTAATGCTGTGGGAACAGTTCTTGCATGGCAAAATTTCGGCTGAGCATTGTCTTTCAGAGTAATATGTGAAAAAAAACTGTTAGCTTTGCCTAAACCTTCAGAAAAGAATTCCGGGAATTCTTTGAGCAAGCTAGGTATACTGTCTCTGGAAATGAATGCAGACACTGACAACACATTGTTCTGAATGTTAAAGCCAAACAAGTCAAAAGAATCAAGACGAAATATGTTCTCACAATCGCGCGATTTTAGCATTGTAAAAGTCACTGTTGGCGTATGCAAGCGATACATGGCAGGCAAAGTACATTTTTCGAGAACAGGAATGTTTTGTACGTTATAAGACGGCAGTTGTGTGCTAGTTTGAGACAGGCGTCGAGAGCCTAACAGCTCATACGTGTGACTTTTTAGCTATGTGACAGATTCAGCCGTATCAAACTGAAATTCCCACGTTTCCCACAAATAAGTCAATCATCAGAAAGTTTGTTTGACTGACGTCTCACTGACGTAACTGCACGTTTGCTATTTGCAGACTTCGAATATAATGTGCAAGCTTCCATGCTGATTCAATTGCAATCATGACATTAATGAAATGGCAAAGGCAAAGTAAATCAGAACGCTGAGAGGAGTTTCGGTCTCTATAACTGAAACGTCCCCTTTGAACAATTATACAAGACTGTGCTTAAACTGACACACAATATTTTTAGTGCAACGCAATCTGACTTTCAATAATCCCTACAAAAGAATGGCCCTGACTAACATTAACCTATACCTTTCACAAATCACTTACCTCACAAAAATCTTCGTTACTCGACCTACTGCAATACAGCGAGCGCCACTACTGCCAGCTAAATAAAAGATTCCAACTACGGAAGGCACTAACTACTGATAGGCATAGTTAGCAAATGAAAGATTTTAATAGAGGACAAACAATGTATTTACCTTAATAGTGTTGAAAAATCATAATATACATAGCAGTTCATGACATCCAGTCTTACAAATTTCAAAACTCCGCCATCTCTCTCCCCACATCCACCACTGCTGGCGACTCACCTCCAACTGCGCAACGCTACGCGCTGTTAACATCCAGCTGCCGCTGCCCAACACTACAGTGGCAGACAACAATGCAAACTAGCCACAGACTGCACACAGCATAGCCAGTGATTTTCATACAGAGCGCTACGTAACGTTGTCAGTAAGAAAACATAAACACCCTACTTACATAGCCCCCATGCTCCCCACAAAAAATTTTACAAATTGTTTTCGGCAGTGGCCAATAATGATTTGATAAAAATTTTCATAATTACAATAACAAAGAAATCAAAGGCACACACTTTTGATACAATGTTGGTCAAAAGCTAAAATTTTCTCGCAGTCCATAAAGACAGTCCTGATCGTTCATCACAGTAAAATAGCAGTGTTTTTCTCAAAGTCTGAGCAGTAGAAGAAAATGCACACGGAAGTAGTGGATTTCCATGCAGTCTTGAAGAAGTAGTGTTGTCCTTCCAACGAAAAGACAGTGCAGACTCTTGACATGCAGACAGGTAATGGGCCACAACAAGGCAAACCCACAGCAGAGTCAGTCGAAGTCTTGAAGAATATTGGTACGTAGGTCATCACAGAGTAGACCCACTGTAGTCCTGGTAGAGATTACGGTATTGGTGGGCCACCAGAGGTGCAGACCCACTGCAGTCTTGTAGAAATAATGGTAATGGTGGGCCATCAAAGATGCAGACCCACTGTAGTCCTTGTAGAGACGGCCAGCAGCCATCTGTTGCAACTGTGCAGGTGCACAATCACCATCGAAGAGTCTTGCAGACAATATAGCAAGTCCATAAACCACCACTTGTGCACTCACAAAGTTTTTGAAATTGTCCTTAGAACCATCAATGCTGTTATCCAGTCCCTTGCTGAATTATTAACACACGTGCAAACGCTAACAGTCCCTACTTCTCACATATTGTCCATATAATATGACCAACAGAAACGTGTGCAGTGAAATGGAACTTACAAGTTACTTAATTTGATGAACTGGTGTCAATTACAATTTTGTAACATAAGAATACAATAACAAAGGTACAAAATACATCATTAAAGAACACAACAATACAGATAACATTTGTAGTAAAACAGGCTTTACAAAAGAATAGAAATAAACATGTACATCAGTGTTACAGGAATTATGACTTAAGTACATACGTGAAAGATCAGAATAACTTTTGAAACATCAACTTCACACATGAGCATTAAAACAAAACAGAGTAAATAATGTCTAAACATCGCTACAAAGTAAATAACATAGTATTAGAAAAATTCTACAACATAACTCTGATTAGATAAACAAATAAAGACAGGAAGAACACAAATACCCAAGGGCAGACAAACACATAAGCGGATAACACAAAAGGAAGGGACAGGGTTCGTTTTCAGTGTAACATTTCGTACTGCAGTATTTTGCAAACAAAACTTTTTTTTTCTTGGAGATCTCCCTTCATTCATCATTATTCACAAAAAGTTCTATCTATACCTCCTTTCTGTATTCTATTCATATTTCTTTCAAAATAATTATTTCTTATTGTACAATACTCATTTTGACCCAAATCTTTTTTATATAACTTCTCAATGCATTTCTTCCAATTCATCGCAACTCATTCTCTTTATAGTCTACCCACTCTTAAGCTAACTTAAATCTACTGAGCTCAGATACTAAACTAAGGGACGAGGCATTGCAGCAGCACAAAACAATTAACACACACGGCAATAAAAAAAATTGGAAAATTGCAAAGCAAGCTACAGTAAATCTAAATTACCAAGCAATGCAAAATTACAACTAATATGAGCCAATGTGCAGCAACAAGAAAAATAAATCAATAGTAAAACTAGCTTAACAGAGTAATACAAAGTGAAATTTAGTAGCACTATGCCTGGCAAACAGCAGCAGCAAATGCAATAAGTTATATCTGAACATGACATAGCTCGAGCAGAAAAAATATTAAACTAAAGACAACAATGCAGACAAGGGGAATGTATATACACATCTTAATGTCTGTGTAATTAAAGTGGTGCACCACAAGAAGTTATTCTACCAAAAAAATTGCCAAGTAGTTGAAAAGAAAATTCCGTATGCAATTCCTGTGAAGGGAAATATCTTTTTATGCTCCTTCGTTTTTTTCAATAGATCATAAAATTATTTACTGGATCTGTAGGCATAAAATATTTATATTAGTACAGCTATTAAATTTTATTTTAACCAATGCTGCAGTGCAGCTAGAAACTAAACAAAATGAATAAATAAATACATAATGCAAGTCATATGGCATTTCTCTCAACTAGCAAGACAATAGCTGTGAAATGTTTCACATCGTTCCATTAGGCATTTTAGTAAATAACATAAATTAAGAGCTCCACAGTATAATCATATGTTTTCAAGTTTGAGCGTGTCGTATTTGCGATGCTTTCTACAAAGGAATGTCAATAGCGAGGAAATGGCCTCTTTTTTTTCCACCTGTGCCTCTGAAAGGCACACACTAATAGCTTTTTTCCAGGCGACTGTCGCCCAGCAGCCCACGACGCATTACGTGCAGGTGGTCACTTAACTTTCTTATGCAAATATTTATGACAGCAGTTTCCGCTACAGTGACAGTCTCATATAAAAATATTTCACAGGTCAAGAATTTGCGTTACAAGTCTGTAGAAATAAAATCCTATTGATATAATGGAGTCCAAAAAATTTTTGTCAGCATTGTAATACATTCGCACATTTACATACATTTCATAACTCTTAAAGTATGATTCTTGGTTTCCAACAACCTTTTTCACAAACCAGAGTCCCTAAACACTACTCATTATTCCTTACCTTATTACACATATACATATTCGTCGACACTTCTTCAATATTTCATTATAACAGATCCATAGCATAATCAAATAATTCATAGAGCATCAGCTTAGTAATCATAAACATACCTCAGCAGCATAATACACATCGTCGTCATAATAATATCATCATAACATCTCAGTCAAATCTCAAAAACGTTGTAGCTTTCTGCAATAATTTCAAACCCTAAAGAAAATTCTCTGCTCATTTCAATAGTGTCGTCTACCTCAAACGTACTTCAAAAATCATGATCCCTTACCAAATACATCATTCAAAGCTCTCATAGTATCACAGTCGTTCCAAAAAAATATGAACAGTTCACAAAGTACAGACAAAATACAATTTCATAAGTATGAAATTATCTAACTGTGTAATTGCGTAAACATGTGTCACTGATGTAGTAAAAAAAATGTTTGTCTCACTCAGTTAAATGATCAGATAGCTGTGTAATTTGTGTGTTAGAGAAATATGGTGCCGATGTGTAAAGTTGTATAAGCAAATACCATATTAGCTAGGGCTCCTTGTGCTTGCCAAACACATGATACACAAAGTAAGTGTGTACCCCCCTGCGGATTAATGTAATTATACCCTCAGGTGTTACAGATTACAGCAATGGAATGAAATGTATCATGGAAAAATTTCTTTGTAATTAAAAAATCTTGAAAAATAAATGGCTTAAGTACAAAATTAATCTCTCAAATGTGTGTCCTGTAGCGCTAAATGTGCGTCTTGCTGTAGGATATTTCTGTGGAAGTGTCGTAGTTATCGTCCTCTGTAAGCAAAGTTCTGCTGAAGTCAATATACTTACCTCATCATAAACGAAAGTGAAATGCTTTGCGTATGGATACCGTAGTTACCGTAGTGACCAAGAAAGTACTATAATGTAATGTATTGTTGTGCTACAAAAAAGGCTGTCTCATTGTAGCTATACCACAAAAGTTACTACTGAAACATGTTTTACTTTCCAGAATAATACAGAAAAACTGTGCAGAAATAAAACAGAAACACTGAAAAAGCAACATTGTAAATTGTCACTCATTACTAGCGTCGTGATGAAACCATGTAGTTGTCACATAAACTAACCACTGTGTCGTCTGGTATCACACAGAAAGTACTTTAAATCCAGAATGTATTTTCAAATAAACCAAAATGTTGCATTAAAATCTCATTAGCAGTACTGGTAAATGTTCTAAGTATGTGAGCCTTATAGTCGTTACGTGATCGAGCAACTAACAAGCACGAATGTACACACACAGTAACACTGTGTCATCTGTTCACTATAACAATGCACTCGTAACTATTGTCTAAATGTGTATCAGAGGTTCTATATTGGATACTTAACTTCAAACAGTGTTGCATGTTAACAGTTTCTAAGTCTAACAAAGCATACTAGTAATGTAAAGTGAAAAATTTTATGGCAAAGACTAAGTGAAAAAGCAGATTATCTCTCAATAAGCTGTTTTATATGTGAAGTGAGGTGAAATCCTTTACTCTTCGTAGTGCTCAGAGTTTGAACTTGAATGCAATTGTCATGCGGTACACGTCGGTAAAGAATACTGGAATTTTTCTCAAGGTTAGCGTCTATGTTATTTTTCTCTGAGCCAGCCGGCGCAAGTGGCTGCCTGCGGTGCAAGTCATTGTCTGTCTCTTTGTTGGCGCGCGTCGTTATTGGGATTAGGAGACCTAACTTCTACTAATTCACCTTGACGAGAAGGCCCTGCCCTGTTTGAAGCTCGCCAGTTCTGATGGAATTCAGGTCTATCGTTTTGTCGGTAGTTTACATAGTTTCTTGTTTGTCGGTCACATGGTGGAGAATTTCTCCCGGAATCGTAACTGCGTGGTGAACCGTTGCGTCTGAAGTTATTCTGTCTCCCTTGATAATAATTATTTTGGTTCCCATATTGTCTGATTCTTTGGTTGTCTATGTCACATTCATTACTATGGAAAAGCGATCTTTCTCTCTAACTATTATTCTGCCAACGGTTGTCATACGGATGGTGTCTGTTTTGGTCACGATTTGTGTTGTGAGAGTAGCCTTGTCGTGTCCAGCTATTATTTCTTTCTTTGCGGAATTGCGACGGATGTGACCTGTAATTGTTGAGTTCCTGTTTTCGCGTTCCGTGATTGTCAGTGTCAATTTCTAATTCAAGTAAGACTCCCTGAAAAGCTTCAATGTCGTGTTTGCAACGTCCTGCCAAAATAATATTTCTTAAATGTTCAGGCAATTTCATGAAGCAAATGCGGATGAGTTCTGAAGGGCTGTATGGGTTTGAAAGATATTGATTCTTGTGCAACATGCCTTCAAAATATTTCACAAGACTGGAAAATTCAGATTGTTCGAAATGTTTCATCATTATGATGCTATGTTTTATTCGGTCTTGTGTAGCTTGAGACCAATATGCTGAGAGGAAGGCTGATAAAATTCTCCTTCACTGTGGCAATCGTGAATGACCGATCGCATTCTTACAGCTGGTTCATTCTCTAAATAGCCACACATAAATTCTAATCTGTGCTCTAATGACCAGTTGGGAGGAAAACAATGAGATAATTGATGGAGCCACGCTTGTGGATGTATGTCGTTGCCAGAATTCTTAAATGTTTTAAATTTACATGTAGTAATGAACAGCTTATAGTCAAAATCATCGTGTCAGCGAGTCGCATATCGGTCATTGTTACGTCGTTTCGGCGGTTCCATTTCAAAGTTCGGTGCACCTTGACAATTTCTTTCATAATTTCCGAAATGCGCTGTGTTATTATTTTGTGGCTGCTCCATATTTCTATGTTCCTCTTTCCGTATTGGGGCGCGAGTATCCTCTGATCTTCTACTTCCCGGATATCTCTTTGGTGTTGCGTATTAATTTGATTCTGATTTTGTTTGAATATCCTAATTTGTTCGCACTCTTCTGTGTCATTAAAGACTACCGGTTTTGTGTCATTCAGATTATCATCTACCTTCGTAGATAAATTATTTAGCTGATCCGAAAATTCAACTACTTTCTCTGATAATGAACTATTTTCCTCCATTTGTCTTTCTGAACCAATTTTCAGAGTATCTACTGTGTCCTTTAAGTTTTCCTGAGTTTTTGCAAGTTGCATAACCAGATTGGTAGATGCAACTGAGTAAATTTTAGCTTGCCAGGTCTCATGAGAACAATAGTTTGCAGTTCTTTTATGACTGCTTCGTGATTCTGTAATGCATTTTCATAACGAGAAAAAATAGGTTGAATATGCTCAAAAATTGTGTTTTTACGTCATTACAGACTTTTTGACTTTTCGATTCAATGTTATGTAACTCAGTGGTTAAATCTTCACGTGTTTGTTCAAGCGTGGTGTCTAACTTCCGAAGATTTTGTTCCATTGTGTCTAACTTTTGAAGCTTTTGCTGTGTTTGTCTCTGATTTTGTTCCATTGTGTCTAACGTTTAAAGATTTTGTTCCATTGTGTCTAACTGTTGCCGTGTTTGTCTCTGGTGTTGTTCCATTGTGTCTAACTTTTGAAGCTTTTGTCCCATTTGTAGCATTAATTGTAATAACAATGCACTGGTGTCTGAAACATGTTCCTCAGTGCTTTTCGGCAGTGAATTTGCACCGGCAACATTCACATTTTGACAAGTGGAAAATGTGTCTTGACTCATTTGAGAAAACGGTGAGAACCCTAAACCTGAGACTACAGTATTTGCAGTATTGTGTTCTGTCATTCCCGATTCCTGATGCGAGCTGTTGCTGACAGATCGATCGATAATGCTTCCCTGTTCACTACCTGTTTCACTGTCTACACCATTATTTGACACCCGCTCCATTTCCCTATGCACAGTTACCAAATTACTACTTTGAATATTAGTTAATTCATTACATGGTGGCGCTAACACACTGCTTTCGTCTTCACTGTCATTTCTCAGTTTACTTTGGAGCCTAGTATTACGTTTTGCACACGCCATTATTGTCACAACATTTCACACGACAAGACAGAAAAGCACAATTTGAAGAGCAAGAATAAGAAAACACATTAACATAACACTGAAAATAATATCTAGTTAATCGCAAGCGCAGCTGCGAAATACGTGGTGCAAATCTACATGCACGCCACAACTGTTTCACTGTACAACAATGAAAAACTACAACCACAAAGGAAATTCTCTCTACAATTACGCGCTAGCAATAAACAAAGGCTGCACTAATTGCGCAAACTACAAGAAAAAATCAGAAGATTCCAGTGAGGTATCCTAGGCTAAGGGTCGACATATGAAACGTCCCCTTTGAACAATTATACAAGACTGTGCTTAAACTGACACACAATATTTTTAGCGCAACGCAATCTGACTTTCAATAATCCCTACAAAAGAATGGCCCTGACTGACATTAACCTATACCTTTCACAAATCACTTACCTCACAAAAATCTTCGTTACTCGAACTACTGCAATACAGCGAGCGCCACTACTGCCAGCTAAATAAAAGATTCCAACTACGGAAGGCACTAACTACTGATAGTCATAGTTAGCAAATGAAAGATTTTAATAGAGAACAAACAATGAATTTACCTTAATAGTGTTGAAAAATCATAATATACATAGCAGTTCATGACATCCAGTCTTACAAATTTCAAAACTCCACCATCTCTCTCCCCACTTCCACCACTGCTGGCGGCTCACCTCCAACTGCGCAACGCTACGCGCTGTTAACATCCAGCTTCCGCTGCCCAACACTACAATGTCAGACAACAATGCAAACTAGCCACAGACTGCACACAGCATAGCCAGTGATTTTCATACAGAACGCTACGTAACGTTGCCAATAAGAAAACATAAACAGCCTACTTACATAACAGCTGATTTATTCATTCTTAACATCACCTGACAAAAGTAACGCTACACAAACATTTTTATCTGACAAACACTTTCAATAATATGCGGTCTATGGTTAACCGAGTGATCAGCTGGGTATCAACCCTCTCCAGACTAACCAGAACTAATCGCTTTATCTGACTTCATAGTTGTGAATCTCTGTTATGTCCCAAGAACTATGCTACTATCAAGAATCTATACCCTACTGTTCCAGGTGAGGGCGGCACAGTACGACGACTGTCTGTAGTGATGGACAGCGGCAATCTGTTATTAACGGCCCGCCCTTGTTAATATGCGAGTACACAGTCTTGCGTTCGGCTGATTCGGAATGCAGATACTTCCCTATGAGCCTCTGAAACCCCAGTGGATTCCAGTGTGCAGGTGGACCCATTTGCTGGTCTGCCAAACCAATTTGACGCCTTGACACGACTATGCATGACGGAATAAGTCAAACGTTTAGATGGCCAACTCAGAACAAATAATTACAGCCACACGTGACTCATTGTATGTGTGATGCAAGAAGCAGTACCTCTGACTTTCAGATGGTGAATGACACCGGCTCTAAGTGGCACACTAGCAAAGGACACACGTCTCACCATCTACGTAAAGACCTGACGTTCTTTGCTAGCGAAGCGCCACTACAAGAGAGCTTGTCCTTCTCTACAGCTTTCCTCCGCAGCTCGCTAGCATAGCACATTTGCAATCTTAGACTATACCCACTTTAGCGCAAGCCAATCACGAGCTGGAGCTCGGCATTCGAAGCTAGGAGACCGCCCTCTGCTCTCCATATACAGATCGGAGCAAACAGCGACTTTAAAAATTAATTGGGAGAGAAGGAAAAAAGATCCAGCTTCACGCCGTCTTTCCCGCACGTTTATACTGTGTCTTTGCTAAGAGAATGATTTAAATGGAACCACAGCCCTCCATACTAAGAACGTTATCTCTCATGGTGCGTCCATTTCGAACTTTCGAAACAAAGGCCATAAGCTTGCTAAAAGCCTCGTGTCTTCACGAATATGTTTCGTAGCAGAGTCTGGACGCCTGGGTGCCACTGCCCAGTTCCATAAAATTCGCAGTAACTCTGAGCCATCTCTTCCGCTTTCTGCCTAACAAGGGCCCATGCTCTGCATTATTTCTGGCAATCAGGTCTTACAATGCACCTCACATAACTGCAGCACTAGTCAGCCTACCTGGATGTGGCTGCCAACTGACCGGCACCACCGATTGTGTCTGAAGAATGAGCCAAGGGGACTTGGAGGTCGGCAACCGCTTTCACCATGTTCCACAGAAAAACCTCCCCTCGGCTCTCAGCTGCTGTATACTTTTACTACTGCCAATTAACTTGGCACCCACTTCCTTCGAACGCAGGTAAAGTCCACCGTATGCCTTCACTAGAGCGCACAAGCAAGAGCGTTAACTACTGCCAACCATTACATCACATGAATGAAGTCAGATCATATCTGATACAGCAACCAAGTAATAAAGATCACCTTCCCTATTAACATTAAGCAGCATGACATATTATCAAAAGTGAGAGTGCCCGGCAATCTCTCAACTGCATTAATGACACAGGCCTTGTGACGAGAGTTTTGTGAGTGGGCTGAATTCTTATGCTTGTTCTGTTGCATACATACAGATTGCACATGTCCCTTCCTACTACAAGCCAACGGCCTTCCAGCAGTGGTAACACCGGTTCCTGTCAGATCACCAAAGTCAAGTGCTTTTGGGCTGGCCAGCACTTGAAAAGGTAACCATCCGGTCTGTCCAGCGTTGTTGGCAAGCGGGGTGCACTCAGTCCTTGTGTGGCAAACTGAGGAGCTACTTGATTGAGAAGTAGCGGTTCTGGTCTCGTAAACTGACATATGGTCGAGAGAGCAGTGTGCTGACCACATGACCCTCGATATCCGCATCCAGTGACGCCTGTGGGCTGAGGATGACACGGCGGCCTGTTGTACCATCGAGCCTTCACAGGCTATGTGGATGGAGTTTAGTTTTTTTCCTACCACAAGCGTTAACACTGAGCTTGTCGGGAGGGGCTGATTTGGCGTTGGTGCCGTGTATAGCAGCGAGGGCAAGACTTAATTCTGTTCGCCTGTGTAGCAGCCTGTTTAGTAAACGTATTTCGCGGCGTGGAAGGTTGTTTACATGGCGTCGCTATCACACGCTGCCGGTGCGAAATGGGGCGATCACAAAGAACTCAACCTGACAAATAGTATGAGCCGTCAAGACACCGGAATCGCACTGTTCTAGTTTTTGCACTACCTGCTGAAATGATGAACAGGACTGTTTTAAAGTTTGTGCTCTGATTTTGACATCAGGCATATTGTACACGATCGCATCACGCAGCATAATGTCTGAATAGAAAGAACCGCAAGTACATTCAAATTTGCATTTTCTGGTCATACCTTGAAAATCTATTACCCACTCGCGATAAGTTTGTTCTGACCGTTTTTTACAATTGAAGAATTGATACCTAGCTGCTATCACATTCACTTATTGGTAATAATAGGTAGTTAGTGAAGAGATAACCGTTTCATAAGACAGTTCACTCCGAGTGGCGCTAGGATATAACATCTGGATAAGTCTGAACACTGCACTTTCTAGCGTTGATAATAGATAAGGAAGTTTCATAGTACCTGGAACGCTGTGGGCGAGTAAATGGGCTTCTAAATGGGACAACCACTCGAGCCAGTCTAGTCTTCTTCACTAACTTTGCGGAAAGGTGGTATAGCAACCGTAGTAGGCGGCGCTGGTTCCGGCGTGCACGCAGCGTTGACGAGTATCTGCTGCACCGTGTTGAGAAGAGGAGATATCTGGTTCGTCTGGTACTGAAACAACTGCGCTAGCTGTGTGGGAACTAATGCTTGCGCCTGTGGCTGGATAGGTGGGCCATATTGGAAGACACGAAAGCAAAAAATATGGAAGGTAAGAATTCTAAACAACGACAAAATCAAAGAAACCTTCTTTACCACCCACCTGAAACCACTGATTAGAAAAAAAAAGAAACTGTTAAGGCAAAGCTACCGCCCCTGCAAAGTGAAGACAAGAGAGAATTTAGGCGTCTGCAAAAATGGGCGTGGCCGTTCGCACCTAGTTCGGTTGATGATCGTCGCCAGTTGTCGGGTCGTGCCCACTCGTCACTAATTGGGTGGCTAAGGGATGTTGCGTTCATGGAATGCTATACGAAAATTAAACAAATAACATTAGTAGTCTTATTTCTAGAAAGAAAATTGATAATACTTAACTTTACTACAGCAAATGTCGCTAGCAAGAGGTAACATGAAAACAGTACAGTTCTTGCTATACAACGAGTCCAAGGAAACACTTGATACCGATCACGGCAATCTGACAGCGTAGCACTAATCCCGTTGCAGACTGGGGCGATCTGCGCAGCCGAGGCTAGCAGGAGCTGGGTTTATATCGTCTTCTTCTAGGTGTCGCTCTTGTCGCGGAGTGGTTCAATTCCGCGCACCATTGGCCGACTTTTCCTCACCATCTTCTCTGCTCTTGCGTTCCGCATCTTCTTCGTTTCGGCGCTTGTAGCTACACCAGAGCAGCTGATGTTGCTTAGCAGTGAGAAACAGAGGACCTCCATCCTCACTGGCATTATCAGAAAAAGCTCGGTGGACAATAAAATGAAACTCACATTTACTGTGAGAATTTTACTACCCGCCAAACCAGAGTGTGCATATCAAAAAATGGCTGTAACCACTACGGAACAGCTGAGGCCATCAGTCCCCTAGAACTTAGAACTACTTAAACATAACCAATGTAAGGGCATTACACACATCCATGCCCGAGGCAAGATTCGAACCTACTACCATAGCGGTCGTGCGGTTCCAGACTGAAGCGCCTAGAACCGCTCGGCCACTACGGCCGGCTGTGCATATCATCTATTGAAGTGTGGATGACAGTTGTACTGCCAATGATGTGTTTGCTGGAATGTAGGGAAATGTGCAGATAATATGTGGTGTACCGGCAGTTCTTTGCCTACACAGAGGACGCAATATGCCGTCTTTAAAATCCTTGTGCTGAAATTACCGCACTACAAGACAGAACATGAGTCGTGATTTCTGTGTGCTTACTTGCCAGGAACAGTAATTCGACTCAGTTATTCTCTTGTAAAGAAACACTTCATTGTTTGAAAGACTCCACAGAGAGCTAAAGAGTAGTCTCTCGAATAAACAGAATAACAACTGTGTCGTGGAGAAACGACTTTACATGCTTCCTGTGTCGAAAGCAACACTTTCAACATATAACCGCCAGGTTCTCCGCTGTGGATCTCGCCAGCGAAGTCTCTAGCTCGATCGCTAGAGGGAAAAGTCTTCGGTTAATTTCAGCAGGGATATGCTCTTGATCCACCTCTGGAAGTTCTTGCCCATGCTATACTACACTCCCTCCTGGACAGGCGGTGTCCACCTTTCTGCTCAGGCGACGAATCCCAGTGGCTTTACAAAAACATTACTTCCCACTACAGGGGTCCTTACTCTGTCAGCAAATCACATGAAACACTCTTTTCAGAAGATTTAATGGAAAACCCGTTTCTTCTCCTACATCCTAGTACTCCTCCACTCTGCTTTTCGGTGGGAAGTGTGCCCTTGCACATCCTGTGAGAAGATTCCTTGGTCTTCAGTTCTGAACCATAGTTTGTGATCCCGTGCATTTCTTTCTTCTAAAGGCATGGCCTATCGCCTGCTTCCACGCCTGATGCTTTTCCTCAAGCTACACAATTTTTTGATTCTTTCCGTCCCAGCAGGGAGCAACCTCCCGCCCGCTCTGTCTGCACTTCAGGGTTTCTGCCGCTTCCAACATTGTAAACCGCCGCCTTCTCGCCCTGCTCTCTCTCAGGGCAGTAAATGACGGCCCCTGAAGAAAATGGCAAGTCTCTTTCCAGCCCCCCTTTAGGCGATAGCGCCTTCTGAGGAACGCGTGGTCCACTTCGCCTTTGTATGAGTGCTCATCCCTAATCAGCTTCCAGACATGCAGTACTACAGAAGTTTTAGTACGTAGTGTTAGCCAGGATCTGCCAGTGAAATGATTAGTAATCTAATTGCACTTTGTATAATGTGATCCAATATACACTCATGCTCATAAATGAAGGATAATTGCAGAATGTCGTGCCACACAACGTGGCAATACGCAAAACTGGGGTTAATAGCATAGGAACATAGGGAATACACACGACACAGATCTGTAAGTCCATGGTATTGGTGATAAGTTGAGAAAACCGTCCCGAAACACATGTATTACAAAACGCCACTGTTTCCTGCGCATGAACCCCGACATCGATATGAGATATGATCACCATGCACACGTACACAGACCGCACAACGGGTTGGCATACTCTGGATCAGGTGAAGGAGCAGCTGCTGGGGTATAGCCCCCCATTCTTGCACGAATGCCTGTCGGAGGTCCTGAAGTTCAAATGGTTCAAATGGCTCTGAGCACTATGGGACTTAACATCAATGGTCATCAGTCCCCTAGAACTTAGAACTACTTAAACCTAACTAACCTAAGGACATCACACAACACCCAGCCATCACGAGGCAGAGAAAATCCCTGACCCCGCCGGGAATCGAACCCGGGAACCCGGGCGTGGGAAGCGAGAACGCTACCGCACGACCACGAGATGCGGGCGGTCCTGAAGTGTCGTAGGGGTTTGAAGACGTGCAGAGATACGTCGACTGAGAGCATCCCAGACGTGCTCGATGGGGTTTAGGTCTGGAGAACCGGCAGACCGCTGCATTCGCCTGATATCTTCTGTTTCAAGGTACTCCTCCACGATGGCAGCTCGGTGGGGCGGTGCGTTATCATCCATTAGGAGGAAGGTGGGACCCACTGTACCCCTGAAAAGGCTGACATACTGGTGCAAAATGACGTCCCGATGCACCTGACCTGTTACGGTTCCTCTGTAAAAGACGTGCAGGGGTCTACGTACACCAATCATAATCCCACCCCACACCATCAAACCACGACCCCCATACAGGTCCTTTTCAAGGACATTAAGGGGTTAGTATGTGGTTCCTGGTTCACGCCAGATGAAAACCCGGCGAGAATCGCTATTCAGGCTATACCTGGGCTTTTCCGTGAACATAACCTGGGACAACTGTTCCAATAACCATGTACTGTGTTCTTGACACAAGTCTTTACGGTCTCTCCTTTGACCAGGGGTCAGTGGAATGCATCTTGCAAGTCCCCGGGCGAATAAACCATGTCTGTTCAGTCATCTGGAGACTGTGTGTCTGGATACAACTGTTCCAATGGCTGCGGTAAGGTCCGAGCAAGGCTACCTGCTGTACTCCGTGGCCGTCTGCGGGCACTGAGATATCGGTCTTCTTGTGGTGTTGTACGCTGTGGACGTACAGTACTGTAGCGCCGGGACTCGTTTCCTGTCAGCTGGAATCGTTGCCATAATCTTGAGATCACACTTTGTGGCACATAGAGGGTCCGTGCTATGACCTGCTGTGTTTGACGAGGCTCCAGTCGCCCTAGTGTTCTACCCCTCATAACGTCATCAATATATGTTCTTTGAGCCATTTTCAACACACAGTCACCATTATCACGTCTGCAGACGTCTGCCCACTTACTCGCTGCACCGTACACTGTCATGCACCAACACACCTCTGCGTATGTGGACTGCTGCCAGCGTCACTGTGCGACGACCCCAGGTGAAATGGACAGCATGGTCACACCCTGAGGTGATTTAAACCCGGAAACCGCCCACCAGAGCGTTGTTTCATCATGTATCAGCATTATCCTTAATTTATGAGCATGAGTGTAGATATAAGTGTAACAGAAAGTTAAAAACATGGTGACAAACCCTTGAAACATTACAGAGTGAATGACGGATGCAGAAGTAACTTCAAGCGTGTCCCAGGAAATGTACTGGGACCCTTGCTGTTCATTAATATTAATGAGCTAATCTCAGTCCTTTCAAGTATAATACTTTTATCTATAATGGGATACTGTCTGAAAGAGCTGCACAAATCTTGTCAGGTCTTGATAAGATTTTAAAGTAGTACAAAGTTTGGCGACGTGCTTTAAATGTTCTTAAATCCAAAGCTGTGCACTTTGCAAAACGAAAAATGGGACTATCCTATAATTACAGTATCAGTGAGTCAATGTTGAAATAGGCCAACTCATATATCTACACGTAACAATTTTTGGGGATCTTATATGGAGCCATAACATAGGTTAAGTCATATGTAAAGCAGGTGGCAGACTGTGGTTCGTTGGCAGACTTTCAAGGAAGGACAGCCAGTCTACAAAGGAGACTGCATGCAAAACACTCGAGCAACTTGTCTTAGAACAGTGCACAAGTGCATGGCATCAATAGCAAACAGGACTGTCAGCGAATATTGAAAGTACGCTAAGAAGGGCAGCACGAATGGTTAGGGGTTAGTTCGATCCGTGGGAGAGTGTCACGAAGAAGGTGGAACAAATGAACTGTCAAAGGTTTGAAGACAAATGCAAAGTGTCCCTTGAGAACCTGCTTAGGAAGATTGTAAAACCAATATTAAGTGATGATCGTAGGAATATACTCATATTACAAAACCTTACGAATTACTTACAATATGATGACGAAGACAAGATTAGACTAATTACAGCACTTACAGATACATGTAAGCAAGCACCTTTCCCGCGCTCCATACCTGACCGGAATGGGAAAAGTCATAGTAAAAGACATAATACACTTCACAGTAGTTTGTAGAGTGCAGTTGCGCACCCGTGGTCAACGGGCAATCTGCTTTCGACAGTGGTGAGGTGAACATTCCTAGTTCGGATCTCGCCTTTTCTGCTGCTTGCGAGAGAGCGCGCGTTTACTCATTTCCACGAAGCAGCTTGTCTTGGCGTCCGAATTTACAGACCATCAAGGCGTTGTCCTGTCGCCCAGCAACGATTAAATTAACGTTTCCTTTGGATCATGCACGACCCAAAGATATGAAGAACGGTTCATACTGGACGAAAAGCGTCTTCCACTACAAGATATTCTCGGCATTCGTTTTTCGATCTTTAGCACTACTGTATTCATAAAGCTGGCGAATGAAGAGCAGCGCGCCGACGTCGCGGGGCGCCATGCTAAATAACTCAAGTTCCGATACACGGATGGCCGATAGGAGGCTTCGTGGTAGGTCACGCTAAGTTTCGCCTCCGAATGTTGCCGGTTTTAGAACTCCCGTTTGGGATGCCGTCGGACGTCGTCGTAGTCGCCTTTGAACCTGACGACGTCGGCAGTCATGTTGCTGAAACGTGGAAAACGTTCGCAACACTCCGTATCCTCAGTAGTGTTCTGCAGATAAAAACTCAACTGAGCAAACACGTACCTTCCTACTTGGTAACGGCCAGCTACAGAGTTGTCTTCATGTACGATGACCAGACGCGAACTTGTTCAGGCCATGTCCGTTCTGAATGTCTCCAACGTAGACTGTTTCAGACGCCGATCGGAGTCGTAGCAATTTATGTGGCGCCCACTGTGTTGCCTCTACCTTATGCGCCCGAGGCGGAGCTGCCTGTTGTGTCCCCCTGGGTTGGCACCTGTGACGACTCCTCCCGACACCGCGAAGGACGTTTTGTCAGTCTCTCCTACACTGCCACCGGAGGCATTCGAACGGACAGTGCCCATCAGCAGACGCAAGCCGTCTGTGCCAACCATATGGTTATTGATCAAGGAGCAGTACCGACGTCCACTTTCCTGCCGTCTGGCCGGATGTCGGACAATAGCCGTCCGCCATCCGACACGCAACATGTTAGGAAGCAACGGACGACGAGGAAACGGAAGAGACACTCATCTAATGACTGTCTGCATCCGATGAGCGCACAGGATGACGAGCATCCTACTCATGATTGTCTTTCCTCTGACGCCCAGACACCTGACGACCTGAAGTGTCTCCGCACCTACGTCTCCATTCAGCATCCATCTAAAGACACCGAGCTTACCCCGCCTGTGTCTGCTGCGGTTGCCTCCCTTTCTGTTTCTGATGCTATCTGTGGGCACATCTCTGATAGCGTTCCACTTAATCGGCCTGGTGAGGCGCCTGTCTGATTGGCGGGAGACGTGGATGCTGAGGAAGGGCGTTTTGGAGGTGCACAGACCGATGGACTGTCCTTGGGGTGGGGTCGGCTCCCTCCCCATCACAGTGAAGTGCCCTTCCACGGGGGTCCAACAGGGAGCTCCCTACGATTCCTCGTGTTTGAATTGCTTGTCGTCCTGCCGAAGGCAGCTTTTCAGACTATGTACCAAGTGATAATGGAACAGCGCCACCGTCAGCGTATTTCGATTAATGTTCTTATGAGTGATGATGGGCGGCGCTTAGATACTCAACACGATATAGGGTCTGCCCTTCATGCACGTTAAGTTATGCCATAGTCTTTACAACATCACCGCAGTGCCAACATTACGATGGTCTCCAGACTCTGCTATCGTCCTGGCGATGGCAGCTTTTCAGACTTATCACACAGCCACGGTCAACTCAATACCATTACCATACACCACAAACTCGTATTCCTCCGCTACATGCTGTATGCTGCGGACGTTGACGTTGCCTCCTTCACAATGTGCACATTGCAACCTTTTGTGCTCCCCGGGAATTTAAAGTACGTGTCTCCCACCCTTCCTGAACTGGTAAATGGGTGGCAGTCTTCCTACGTAACAGTATCCATGCTGGTACAGTTGCCTATCTCACTGATGCAACACTGATGCAAAATGTATAGCGGTCAGGTTTAGTGGCATCAGGATCATCGACGTCTACGCGCCATCTGGTTCGACTTTCTTCTCCGAGACAGTCACGCCTCTTTTCCTGGATCAACAGGACGCATTGATCATGGGAGGCGACTTTAACTCCATCCAGGAACGCAAAGACCAACTACATATCACCTTCCACTCGTAGTGCTAGCGCCGGCCGAAGTGGCCGTGCGGTTAAAGGCGCTGCAGTTTGGAACCGCAAGACCGCTACGGTCGCAGGTTCGAATCCTGCCTCGGGCATGGATGTTTGTGATGTCCTTAGGTTAGTTAGGTTTAACTAGTTCTAAGTTCTAGGGGACTAATGACCTCAGCAGTTGAGTCCCATAGTGCTCAGAGCCATTCGCAGTGCTAGCGACAATTCTCCAGCATCTCCACCTTGTGGATTGTTGGAAGCATGTTCATGGTGATCGTCTGTGGTTTAAGCATTTCACTAGCCATTCTTACAGCCCCCTCTATTGTGTTTATATCTCGCGAAATACTGTTGAGTGGTACGTAAGATAGGTAGATAAATTAGTGAAAGCAATGTGAAGTGAAGTAGAAATTAGGAAATAAATGAAAAACTTAGTTTAGTTTAGAAGAATTACGCACTGGCAAATAGCGGGCAGAGCAGCAGTGGCAGAAGAGCCAATGACCATGAAGTCAGCACGTCAGCAGAAGTCATCGCCCTCCCCACATTAGCGGAAGCTGTCGATTCAGCCGTCAGGGCATCGCCCGACCGGCTCACGTGTTTCTCAATTGTCACATGTGATCAAAGGCCCACGCCTACAATCCAAGAGCTGTCGATTCAGCCGTCAGGGCATCGCCCGACCGGCTCACTTGTCTCTCAATTGTCACATGTGTTCAAAGACCCTGGCCTACAATCCAAGAGCCCATGACCGACGTTAAGAAGTTTCTTCGAGAAGCTTTTCAACGTGACAGAAGAGGCAATGACTGTGAAGTCGTTCACGTTCAGTGAACTGAAGTGAATAAATACGCGAGACGCAGTGGGCCCGACAAGATGAGTAGCAGTAGTTTTCAGTCAGTTTCGGTGCTGAAGACCGGCATGCAAGAAGAGACTACATCATACACAGACGCACCATGTCCGCCGCTGTAATGGAATAGCAAGCAGCAGCCTCGCCGCCAGATGTTAGAAGGATTTGAAGTCTGATTTTTACGTACCTGGGTGACGTGAGGACGGGAAGGAGACGGCCTCACATCAGCAGCCACCTGTGAGCTGAGATGAAGATCGGACAGCCGAAGACTGGCAAGCTGGAGTCCGTTGTTCGAGTCCAGGACACTGGCCTTCCCCTGCCGCGCCGCTCCGCTGGCCGACGCACAACACTGTCACACGCGGCCGCATAGAGAAGAGAAACACTGGGACGCCACATCCAAGGTATCACTATCCGATGCACGACTTCGTTCTCAATAATTAAAACGGGCCATCGTACGGGGCGCGTCTCCAGTCAACTGGGAGAGACGGCGACACGAGATACACACCGCCAGGCGTAATCAGACGCCGCCGCTGCCGCAGCAGAGGCTTTGCGAACGACACAGTTGCCGCTCTCCCAGCAAGAACAATCGAGTAAGGAAACTGTTGTACAAAACCTTCAATAAAAGTTTTCTTATGTAAAAATGCTGTTTCGTTCTACCTCATACCCGAGCCAAGGAAGAACCCACCCTGCCCACATGTTGTTAAGAGAGAAAAATTAATTTATTTATTATTTTCACCCTGACATAATGATTTAGAATCAAATGCCCTTTGCAGTAATGCTGATCCTGACAATTGACTAGCATCAAAAGAGAAAACCCAGTTACATTTAGTGACAGAAGTGTTACAATATTGTCAGTGGAGTGCAGGCTGCTGAAGTGTGGCCCGCTGCGTTCTCTGACCACGGCTCTTTTACCTGTGCCATCAATCTCTGCGGCCAAATGAGGTGGATCATGGAAACGGACCACAATCCACCTTACTTCACCCCTCTGCCTGCAGCCCATCGAGACCATGTGGACAGTTTATCACCGAAGCTGTGCTGCATGTCACTCTACTCTGTTACGAAGGGTACTCTGCGCAAAGCATCCCTGCCCAAGGCCTTGATTGTTTACAGTAGCGGCGGCGTTGCGGCGCCGAACTCACGATTTCTATTTCACCAATGTATGGCAACGTACGATGATGTCTTCTACGCCAGAGCGCCAGACGCTAGTTAATTGCGCCAATATACAGCTAACATCCATCCCTCGCCGTCGCCTTGAAGGAGCAATGGCCAGAGCGCACACACATGATTGGTTAGTGCAGGAGCCTCCATCTATGTACCAAGTGGTAATGGAACGGCGCCACCGTCAGGGGACTTCGATTAATGTTCTTACGAGTGCTGATGGGTGGCCCTTGGACACCCAACACGATATAGGGTCCGCCCTTTATGCACGTTACGTTATGCCATACACTTTACAACGTCACCCCTCTGTCAACATTACGACGGTCTCCTGACTCTCCTGTGGCTCGATTCCTGGGGATGCAAAGACGGATCGGCATGCCGACATCATGGACGATTAAGTCCATGGTGCTATCCAGACGGGTTCTACGAACGTCACATGATCCCGATGGCCTCCCACTGGAGTTTAATCGGACATTTCGTCCGCTATTGGCGCCGGTTTGGAGGGATGTTTGTCAGAACCTGGAGAAGTAGCGGCCGGGACAGCGGTGTGCTGGCCACATGTATCTCCATATCCGCTTCCTGTGACGCCTGTAGTATTCCCTTACAAAGACAATTTCTGCTCCAATAACGCCTGGATATACTGATCTATAGAAAAAAAAAACAATGGTAATACTTAATAACATATTCTTTGGTTTTCGCTTGTGACTCGAGCGCGAGGTATCGCGCTGTGGAGGACGCAAATATGGGATGCTGGAGAGAGGTGAGGGCAGACCGAGTCGGCAAATGCCTCGCGAAGTGGCCGTGTATTACTATAGCATCGGGTTATATATTGAGATCCGTACATTTTTGTTGTTGTTTTCTTACACTGTATATCTCCAAGAAAAGAAAGGTTCATATGTCGATATTTTTCCAAAAATGTCGCTGCGCATAAAGAATTTCGCCCGTGGTATTCAGTAAGACAATTAGGTCTCTGGCCCCCGCTGTTAACGATTCTCATGTATAGTTCAAATTTTTTTAACCCATTAAGTTACAATTTTTTCTTCGATACACATTTATTTTGTGTTGCATGATTGATATAGACATGAGGATAGAGACTATAAGAAAAGAATGCAATAACCTTCAAATAAATGATTTATTTTAATCGACGCCCAAATGAAGATCACAGCACATGCCATTTTCTTTTACATTTTCTTTTATTTCTTGTGACGGACAACAAAACAATCGATATGGAGTCCCACATTGCACACAGAACACTGTTCCCTCACATTTTTCTTGCAAATTGCACATTTTCTGTGTTTCTCCACTGTTCTGCGTTCAATTACCTTTCCTTTTCCAGAAGTCCTGAACTGAATTGGAATGGAAGAAAGTCATGATTTTTTGTTTGGTGGACGTCCCGCCCTTTTTGCATCAGAAGCAAGGGGGAGTGCAATGTGGTTGCAGTGGAAGGAGCATAAGAAGGGATTACGGGAGAATATGGGAGAGAGAGACTGTGATGCATTAAGATGGTAAGACACGTGGAAAACTTTGCCATATCATCAGCCCACGTGAATGGAGTAGTGATGCCTCACGTTAAATACATAAACCACAAAACTCATCTCTCTCTCAGCAATGCTGTGCGACGTATCACCGAGCAAAAAGTAGAGACGTGGTGACAATTCTCCATACATCCCTCCGGTGCACCACGCTTTCTTTAATCAACGGACAGCTGCAAGTTCGGCTCATGGTACTGGACTTTGACATATTGGATGTGGACGGTGAAATCGAGTAAACAGATGCACTCCATTATAGGGCTTCTTCAAATATTAGCATGACAAAAATTACATTTCAAGAAATTTCGACATTTAAAAATAAAAATATATTTGAGAAAGCTTTTGACAATGTTGACTGAAATACACTCTTTAAAATTCTGAAGGGTGCAGGTGTCAAATACAGGGAGCGAAAGGCTATTTACAATTTGTACAGAAACCAGATGGCAGTTGTGAGTGTCGAGAGGCATGAAAGGGAAGCAGTGTTTGAGAAGGGAGTGAGACAGGGTTGTAGCCTATCCCAGATGTTATTCAATCTATATACTGAGCATGCAGTAAAGGAAAAAAAAGAAAAAAATTGGAATAGGAATTAAAATCCATGGAGAAGAAACAAAAATATTGAGGTTTGCCAATGACACTGTAATTCTGTCAGAGACAGCGAAGGACCAGGAAGGTCAGTTGAACGGAGTGGACAGTGTCTTGAAAGGAGGATATAAGATGAGCATCAACAAAAGCAAAAAGAGGATAATGGAACGTAGTCTATTCAAATCAGGCGATGCTGAGGGAATTAGATTACGAAATGAGACACTTAAAGTAGTAGGTGAGTTTTACTATTTAGGAAGCAAAATAGCTGATGATGGTCGAAATAGAGAGGATATAAAATATAGACTGGCAATGGGAAGGAAAGCGTTTCTGAAGAAGAGAAATCTATAGATTTAAGTGTCAGGAAGTCTTTTCTAAGAGTATCTGCATGGAGTGTAGTATGTATGTATGTGAAACATGGACGATAAATATTTTACACAAGAAGACAACAGAAGCTTTCGAAATGCAGTGCTACAGAAGAATGCTGAAGAATAGATGGGTAGATCACGTAACTAATGAGCAGGAACTGAATAGAATCGGGGAGAAGAGGAATTTGTGGTACCACTTAACTAGAAGAAGGGATGGGTTGGTAGGACATGATCTGAGGCATCAAGAGATCACCAATTTAGCATTGGAGGGCAGCGTGGAGGGTCAAAATCGTAGAGCGAGACCAAGAGATGAATACATTAACCAGATTCAGAAGGATGTAGGTTCCAATAGTTACTTGGAGATGAAGAAGCTTGTACAGGATAGAGTAGTATGGAGAGCTGCATCAAACCAGTGTCTGGACTGAAGACCACAAGAACAACAACAACAAATAAATTGCGATATGGAGACTAAAAGACAGACGATTCTTTCTCAGGTATTTAACTACACCAAAACGTTTGTAAGAAAAAAAAATGGCTCAAATGGCTCTAAGCACTATAGGACTTAACATCTGAGCTCATCGGTCCCCTAGACTTAGAACTACTTAAACCTAACTAACATAGGGACCTCACACACATCCATGTCCGAGGGAGGATTCGAACCTGCGACCGTAGCAGCCGCGTGATCCAGACTGAAGCGCCTAAAACCCATTGGCCACTGTAGCCGGCGTTTATAAGAACAATGGTACAACTCTTGATTTATAACGCTTTTCCTTTCACTACGAGTAAGTTTCTGAGAGGGACTTTAAAAAATGAATTTAAGGTACAGATAGCTAAAATGTCTGTATTAAAAGCAATTATAATATTTAACTTTTTACATCTCATCATATTAATCACTAATTATCGTAAAGCATGAATTTACATTAAACGTAACGCCAAACGTTTCATTTCCCAGAAGCGGGAAAAATTTAGTTATACTACTCTGGCTCTCAGCGGCTCATATATTTCCTTAACCGGTGCACGCTTTCAGAGCCACCATACGCCTAATTCTGATTATAAACCTAAAAACATTTAATGGAATATTTTAACCGTAAAATATTCTCAATACAATGGTATCCATTTACGACCATGAAGTTCTTCTTTCAAGGAGAGAATGAAGAATCATTTACTATACAATTCATCTATTTTTGGTTTTATACTAGTTACACATCATATGACATGTTAAGAAAGCTACAGATATTCTAACAGCATTTTAGAACTAACAGAGGCAATACATTGCTTAAAATATAATAAGTAAGAGCTGAACCAACTTTGTTATATTTATGTCACTGATGAAGAGCGACTACCCTACATATGAAAAGGACCAATTGCGCGGAGATGAGATCTAAAACAAGATTGTCTGGTTGTACATTGCGCAACTTGATGGAAGAAGAATTTAGATATTAAGAAACAATTAAACGTACACTATCTGAATGAAACAATAGTTAAGTACAGGAATAAATGGTAAGAGCATGTAACAAAAAGGCGAGAAACCAGAATAGTAATCGAACCGTTAGCCAAAACGAGGAGGAAGGAAAATTCTTTCTATTAAAGATGTCTAGCGCAAAATGCAGTAGATTAGGTCAGTCTTGATGGTGCTCCACATGTTTCATAGAGGACATTTGTGTTTATAGCACTATATCATTGCTGAACTTTTCATTTTGTTGGAAGTAGGTATGTAACTCGTATTAGTGTGCTGGACAGCGCAGATTTAGAACCAAGTACAATTTGTTATAAACTAAAAGTCATAGCTATTAGAATAATATGTTCGTTAATCACTATCACTAACGTTAAAGCTAGACCTTTACAATACGTGTCTATTGCTCACACCGTTAACTGGGAGAAATTATTTCACGTGTGATTTGTACATTTTAGTTATCATACTGACCTTCGTAGAGGTTTATGGCATCGTCTAGAAGTAAGTGATGACTGTCTCTAACTGAACATAACAGTGTTAGTAGAAGCTTTCCGAAATCAGAACAGTCTGACACTATAGATATCTGTGGAATATGCGCGAAGGCGAACGCCGAATTCGAACGGTGATATCCTTTTGAAAAATCTCGATAAATTCCTCTGGCCACATTTGATATTAGTCACCATCCAGTTCATGTTCTGGGCATTTTCAAACTGATACTCTACTAGTAAACCTGTATGGTGTACTGGGAAGGAGAAGATTTCTTGCCCTTTTTTTTTAGTGTCTCAGGGCGCACTGGTGTGTGGGTGGCTGAAGTGCTTTTAATGTCTTGTTTCAGAAGGATGTTAAATATTATGCAGAATAATACGATAAGAAATTAGCAGTTACTTCAAAGCGTCAACGAGGAAATGGATACAAATTAGTAGAATGGATATGATAATAAGATTTGTTGTAAAACCTACGGGAAGAGAACATTTGCCGTAGAAGAGCGTGTCGTAGAGTTCAAGGGGAGGACGGAGGTCGGGATCTGTACAGAAAGTAATTTAGAAGTTCTGTGCAATGCCTACTCTCAGACGGGAAACCTGCACAAGACATGAAACCATGACGTGTAGAATCGAATCGGTTAGATGACTAACGTCAAAATAAAAAATTAAAATGAGCTATATCAAGGATTCTGCACGTCTCTGCACTTCGTCAAAAAGCGGTTCAGACACCATTTGTAAATGTATTTTACACGAGAGTGTAGGGTGATAACTCCCTAGTAGATATTACAATCCGATAAACAGGTGATCTTGTTGATGACATACCGGAGAGGGTGTCCTTTGTAGCGGTTATGTAACATTATAGCGCGTTGTTAAAGATCTTGCTACTGAAAAACCGTTGTATCTTACTGGAATACATACAGTTAAGGTAGTACGACTTACTCAAGTGTAGAGGAAATATCAACCGAAGAGTAAAGGCGTGAGACCGTTGCAGAGGACTCTAATGGATTCATCATAGCCAGATATCTCAGGCGCTGCGGAAGTCAGCCACAGCGTGGGCGAGGAAGTTGTTTTCATTTAACGACCGGGATACCTGCGAGGAACAAAAGGGCGGCTAAAGAGAATTCCTGGCGCCAACTCTCTGAGGAGTGAGACAAAGATTGCGCTAAGCTCCTGGCGGCGAGACCGACCCACAAAGCGACCACAGCGGCCCACCCCCGCAGGAAGCAAGCGAAATTCACATCAACAAAAAAGGACTCACCTCCTTCTCAGAAGTCGGCGGGAAAAAGTGCTTCTGGTCATGACACTCGCCGAGGCCGGATATTATGAATTACTTCGCAGAGTAAAATGTTTCATGTAAAGAACCAACCCGGCTGAAGCGTGAGTTAATTTCGTTAATGACATGTGGAGAAGAGAGAACAGTACAGTGTTCCATTCTGCAGGAAAATGAATAGCCAGTCCAATTACACTCGTTATTCGTGTTGCATTGTTGAAATAACAAATAATAGCATTGACGAAATAAAAATAAAACCATCTTTATAAAATGCGATTGTGGAACTTCACTGATGTAAGGAAGAACTGTGTGCCAGCAGTTCATTTTTGTAACCTCCAAGTTCTAAATCTGACACTGGATCATATTTTTTCTATATCCCATATTGATGAAAAGTGTAAAAAGTGATTTGAAGCTTTATTAGGATGAAAGACTATAGAAACAACTTTGACTGATCTGATTATTAAGGCTGCTACCATTCATTGTATGCTATCGGAAATGTAAGCAATTTCAAATGCAAGTATGGTCGGTAGTGACTGTAATTTTCATACTGCGAATATAAAAAAAAAACTTTCTCCCTCTGCAGGTTTTAATTTTCTGAGTACCTTCCCTTTTTACCTCGTGTAATTACCTTATTTTTCTTTCCGTGTTCCCCCAGATATATTTTATCGTGTTAGCCGTGTCAAATTAATTACGTATTGGGTCCATGCCTGATGTTTTCGAGACTTTTTTAACATCATCATTGCCTGTAAGGTTTACAAATAATGTTGTATAATTTGTCTTGTAATTGTTATTTTTATCGTCGCTAGTATAAGTGCTAATGAATTGATTTGCATATATTTTTGTATGCCAGATGTAACTGTGGTTTCATTAATCCTTCCAGGATTTCACAAAGCGTGTGTGGTCACAGAAATTAAACATTAGTCAGGAGGAACAAAAGACTGTCCCTGTGTAGGGAAGCAGCATACTCACGCCTTATAAAATTCACATCAGTCTTTCCATTGTGTGCCAGCCTAGCCCGCTGTAACTAGCTCTGACATCATAAACATTGTGCACTACTTTAAAAATCAAGTAAATAACCTGAAACGTTTCTAGCATGTCAGGAGTATTATTAAATCAATATGTGTTGAATATCAGCTCAATAACTTTAACCATTTTCGAAATTTGGATGTTTTTCTGTAAAAATCATTGGCGCAACAGAAAAGAGCTAGAAACTTAAAAATTTATATTTAGGTCCCTTTTTCATAATAATTTAGTAGAAACAGTATTCTGGATCTCAAAAATTAAAATTTTAGTTGAAATTCATGATTTTATGGTTTTTGTCTTAAAAATTAAGGAAGCAAGATAGATTAAGTAGGCGAATAAATAAAGCTAGGACGTTTACATTTAAGTAGAAGGGAGATCCGCTATAATCATAAAGATGTGAGAAGTTTCAACAGAACAACTATAAAACTATAGCTATAGCGTATCTCCAAAGAGCAAGTTCAGAGCTCGTCCACTGCGTGTAGTGTAATTAAATTAATTCTCTCGCCCAAAATATTTGACTTAGCCACGTCAGACTTTTATTATGATTACTTACCCGTGTGCTGATTGCACATTTAAATTGAGAGCTTCATCGGCCATCAGCAAAGGAAGCAATGATTTATTTGATAACTTAAAGTGGTGCATTACTAGCCCATCGGCCAGTCGGGAGAGCGGATTTGACCAGGCGTTCCCTCAGCCGTCCGCACCGCGGCTTTATATAGAAGAACGCTGCATGAGGAAAAAAGGCCCCAGTTCTCTCCAGACACTGATTAGCGCACCACCTGTGCCGGGAGTGGCGTCGCGTCGGTATCATTGCTATAAACAGCCTCGGATGCCATAATAAGTTACTAGGGATACGCGTAACCATGAAATCGTTTTCGAGTGAAGTGTTAATTCTGGGATGACTTTAATGATCTATCTTCAGTTTGCGTATGTCGTATTTTCACATGCCGCCGCAGGACAGACATTATACCATTATTAAGCGTGGCGTTTGATGAACATTATCATCAAATTATGGAGAGCATTCACTTAAACATTTAATTTGAACAGTTATAGTTGCATCAGTGCATTAGATTCTGAACTGCTCTGGTAGTTGGATTGTGTGGATTCTTTTTGGTCTGTGACTTTCTGAATATAGTGAACATTTTAGAGAGAATGGTTTTTTGATTGTGAATCCCAGACAGTCTCCTAATTCCTCAGAGCTATAAGCTGTAGCTATAAATGTGTTTCTCAGATGAAGTGGGCACTAGGAATTCTAATGACACGATTTGCTAATCACTTTCTGGCTGCCAATATTGTAGTTAAAGAGCCAGTGTTGAGAACGGCACACAACACAGCATAAATAATAGGAACATAAATAACAATTATTCCACCCGCTGCCCCACACCTGGAAATTAATTATCTGATTGTTTACACTTTCTAAAAGTAATAATTGTAAATTCCATACATAGATGTAGTGTTCTTAAACTAATTACGATTTTCACCTCTTTGTTACTGAGGAAAATTACAACTGAAACGTTTTACTCGTTACTTTTCTGACATGAATGAGGGACGTTTCTGTTATATAAGGGAAATGGTATATGGATTGATATGTTTGTGAACAGAACCTATATTCATACAGAGTTTAAGACCTATAAATGATTATTAAGTACATCTAAACTAATTAATCCTGTATATAAAGTTTCAAGCAACAAGCAATTTTAAATAATTTTTCAGTAACTATATGTAAGTTCTGTAGGCAAACGTAGTCCTCCACATTATCATCTACATGACAGCCTGTTGTATTGGGCAGTATTATGGGATAATATAATGTGTAATTTTAAATAAACAGTATAGCTGTTTTATATTGCATAGAACATTTCCATGAGAATAGGGAAATTCTGTGGGATTTTGACAGAAGAGGTGTCAATAATGGTTTAAAAAAATTCCTTTTTCATCTGTGGTTAGAAATCCGCTAAAATCAAAAAGTGCAATGCAGTGGAATGTTACCGTATGAAATTAGTATGAAAACTTCGTTCAGTTCTGATGAGTATGTTGCCATACAGAAACAAAACTACAAGTTGTGGGAAAAAGCAAGTAGCACAAAATATAAAAAAATTAGATTATATATAATCACACTCTTCAAAAATTCCATGTTCCTGGGGTTTCTTTGGGCATTCTTTTTCTTGTCGTTGCTGCTTCTTTACCGTCTTATTCTAACTGTGATTTCTTTTCTTTCTGAGCACCTCCGTACATTGATATACACAACTCTTTATTTCCGTTTAGGGAGAATATCAAGTGGGCAGAGACTTGAGTGGGAATTTGGACTGAGGAGGGTAGACTGTGCAGTTGCGAGAAGTCACTGGGCCAGGGCGGCGTATGGTTAGGGCGTCTGCCTACTGAATAGGACCTGAGTTCGAATCCCAGCCTTCGCCCAAGTTTCACTCGTAGCTTCAGTCTGCACTTATACATTGCAGCTAGTATCATATCTTGCTGTATAGTTCGTGCTGAGAGCAGTGGTGACTGGTGTGTTATTGATTTGCTCAATTTATTACGCTTTTCTCTTAAATGAATCATCAGATTTCTCTTAAATTGTTGTCATTTCTTTGTCTACATATGCATGACATCTACCGAGTTCCATCCCATTCGATTATTATTCGACTACAACTTGTTTCTCTCGTGTAACTGGTATACAACATTTGGTAACCGAAGTAATGATATCAGTTTTTCTGTACTATATGTTCCTTGTTCACCTCGTGCATGGTCTGTCGTCTCCATAGTGGCTAGGGATGATTCCCCTGTTGACAAGGGGCCTTGTTGCTGCAAGTGAGGAGCGCAGACACTTGAAATGCCTCATCACCTCGAGTTCCCTGAGTGGCGAGTTACGGCTCATTCTGGTTTGATTATTGCAAGACTATACTGGTCTTGTGGTTTGATTTGAGAGACTACAGGCGACTGTAGGTTCCCGCCCTGAAACCAATCACTGTAACTTATACCTGACCATGCATCTGCTAAATTGGTTCTTCCCTCTGACACTGGCTGTTTTTGCTAGCCTGCATTGGAAGTTATCACTTTTATCAGAATTTTAAACAAAACTTGAATGCTGAGAAAAATTTAATGAAATGGTGGCCCTGTCATGGCAAGAATTTATTAATCGTAAAATGAGACAAACAGCACAAGTTAAGCGAGTTGACAAATAAATCATGAACTGTTGGCAACACAAACAGAAATCGCAAATAATTAGAAATCCACTGGGTGTCGCTTTGTTCGCAAAGACTAAAGTTTATCTATTTAATCTGTTTACTCTGGCTGAAAACATGGATAACGCGAACTGAAATTACCTAACGCTGAATAGACTTCGATGGATTTATTCTACACCAAAGTTATACTACGTTGGTGCAGCTGAGAACAGGTGGCGAGACTGAGATTCTGTTTGCCCTAACTAGCAACAATATGCCCGCTCCTCATTGCGTAGTGCTGTCTCAGGTGGCGGTCGTGGTGCAAGCGTCTGCAGAGTACCGATCTGCACGCCTATAATCCGTTATTGCGTGCCCGAAACATGCAAACTCGTGGGCTGGTGATCTATTAGATGGATCTCAATTACTCTCTGATGGAATCCTCAAATCTCGGAAGATTCCTGCGTGGGACACTCCTGTTCGCTGGCCATACCATGGACTAATTCGACCCATTCATGTGGCTGTGTACAGGAGGAGATCAAACATGAAGGCACTAGACCTGATATGAATAATATTGTCCTCGGCACAGTCAGTTGTCCGAGATGACTGAGGTCTAAACTGTCGTTGCAGCTAAGACTTCACCATTGGCTCTCGAGCCAGGACCAATGCCAGTGCGAAGTCATGATCGCGATGCGAGTCCCAAGAGCAAACAATCGCAACAAGAGTCAGACCAGTCTGAATCAGAAGCCCAGTTTCTCTGAGCCTCCCATTCCCTGCAACTTTGGTGAACTCGAAAAAGGCACTCACATTACGGCTTTACGGCTCCCACGGTGGTTTCATGCCAGTCACAAGACTCAACGAACGCAATGTCTTCCCTGGCCCTCGTCTGTTCTACCCACCGGCAAATCCTAACCAAAGTTAATACTTTTCTTTTCCCCGCTGAAAAGGCAGACATTCCCTGACTCATAAATTCCTGTGTAGTGAGGAGAAGATGTTACACTGCCGAACTGTTTTCCCATGGCCACTGTAGGCTCAGTGTTATGAGTTTCCGTTTAGCCTTAAAGGGAAGAATACATTTATCACAGAGATCATTATTTGGATAGGCCAAACGTTTCAGCATGACTGACCAGGGTCCTCGGCTAAACTGGAAGAAATGCTTTTGTGTCCCGGCGTAAGCTATTTCACACCCGCCGTAAGTGTTGTGTTCCATCCCAAAAGTCTTCCAAAGGTCTCAGGCCTCCCAAAAAACTCGTCAGGCAGAGGGACAGCACCACCTGACTGCTCCATCGATAGCATTCAGTCCAAGGTGAACACTGAAACTTGCGGAATTTTAAGGCCACCATCCCTTAACACAACTTGCGTTTAGGATATTGTCTAAAATCCTTGGCCAGGCGACTCACTTCTCTCCTGTGTCATTGCCAGAAACACCTAACAGGTATTGTAAGCCATTTTTCAACTCTTTGGCCGAAAGCATTGTCTGCACATGCTCCTTTCCCAGTAGCTGCATGTGGCTTGCAAACCCCCAAATGTCCACTGCAGGATCTCCTGTTAAATAACCTAACTGCCTGCTTGTTCTCAACTCCAGAAAATACTCTTTGAGGAAAAGGCACCATAAAGATAGCACTTGCATTAGCAAAGTACACGCTCCTATCAGCGCCTGTTCATATTGATAACTAACTTCCTGTGGTCTCGCTAAAATGATGTCTAGGATGTAATATCAATATTAAAGTGTAGTCCTGAATATGAAAATAAGACAGAAAGTGACATGCCCTGTCTCTCACTATAAACGCCGTGCATTTGCTGTTCTTCTGCAGTAATGGTAGACCTCAGCTGCGTTCTCTACCTTGATTCCCGATTTTCCATTGCAACCATCCCTTCGTGCTTTGGACGAGTGTTGATTGATAAGGGTGACATGCTCTTCTGGACTTCCGTGGAACAGCGTCAACAATATTGTCCTGTATCTGCCATTTTGTCTCGCAATTCAGTATATACCTGCTGTGGATTCTTCCGTGATGGTTCAGCTGGAGTCGATCAGTGTCAGCAACATTACATACGGCGGAGTACCTTCTGGCATTCTTACTTCACCATAACAATATTCGGAGATTTGTCTTCTCCCAATTCAGTGACAGTAGTTGGCTTAAGACCAATGAGCCATGAAGAAATGTGTGAAGGTTCATTAGTAATTGAGGTGCGTCATTTCCAGTCCTTGTTCTATGTTTGGAAAAACCACACGTGTGTCTCGTTGTCTGGGCATCATCCCATAGTTTCTGCCGCCGGAGGAGGATTTGATTGTAAGTTTACTGCTTGTTTGTGGTCCGTATAGTTACTGAATTCCTGACATTCCATCTCCAGCCAATACATCGCCATTTGTGTATATATGAGAAGAGCTAGTGAATATATGTGCGTGCCAAGTTTTGCCTGCAACGCCTCAACTGACAAATTACCAAAATCTCCAATCAACTAACGAAATATTCAGCGTTGTACCCTGTTAACTCCTCTTGGTGCTGTTACGAGGTGAATTCTGTGTGCCCATACAGTTGTACAATGTCCCATAATAGCAGTTAGGAGAGCATCTCGACACGACCAAAATGACATATGGATTTTCCCTGCTTCATAAATAGATGGATAAACTGGGAAGCAGCAACTGTTAGTCCGCCAGAATCAATCAACAACAGCTCTCACAGTTGGGGGCTATCACCGTCTAATCTCCCATATCAGAGATATGGGCCAAACCCAGACATTAAAAATTTGAGAAGTTTCTGGATTTCCCAACGTCACAACGTATACAACGCCACGCCGAGTCCGAGTCCTACGCTCTGACGTAGGGAAATCCACTCCACCACCAATCAAAACAAAGAAGAGGAAACGCCCATTGTCGAAACAATATCTACATTTTAATTATATTTTATGGTTTCTTTATAAAGAAATTTTAAATTAGTTCAAATATTTCGTTTCATGGTCCACTCAAAAAAGATTATTCATATGTTATTGCCTTAAAAAAATTGTTTTATTAAAAAGAATATTCGCCATTAATATATACGGTGAAATAACAACAGATGCACAGTTGTTATAGGTAGAGGGCACTTTTTACTGTTACCAATCAGGTTACTCTTAAAAACTGCGATATAAGGTTTTAACAGATTGAAATTTGCTTTACTTATGACAGCGAACCGGGTGTTCTGTACAGACAAGTTACTCTGTAACTACAATATATGGTATGTTGGCATTTAATACGTTCCAAAATTTCTTTTTGTAAACTAAGATGTTTCTATCACTAACTGTATCTCTTTTATTAATTACATTTTTAACTTTGTCTAACAGATCTGAAGATGGGCAGCTAGCCCGAAACCGGTAATTGAAAATAAAGTATAGCGATTAACGATGAAGGATCGCGGAATTCCCATTCAGACAATTATGTCTAGTTTTGATAAACTTGTGCCTAGTCAGGCTGTGCGAGATGTGAAAACATTTTTTAAAGCTAAGCTTAATATAGTGAAAGCTAATCTAAAAATACATTTCAATAAGAACTGTTTGGAATTAGGTGTTGTACCGAAGTACACAAGGGTAAACATAAATAACAGCAGTATCTCAGCCTCAAAAGTTAAGAAGAGAGCAGAACAGTCATGTATAAGACAGGAGATCAAATCAGGGTACATCGAGAAAGACAAACTCAATAAGCTTGCGTACGATTTACATATGAAGTTAGGTAAACTATTGTCGCCACTGCAGTTTACACAAATTGAATATGAGATTGAAGCAAGAATCCAGGTCCATAGGGACAAAATTATAAAGAGACACAATAAGAAAATTACTAATCTGTGTAGAGCAATAGCAAAGGCAGAGAGGGAAACAGATAAAATACAGTATGTACATAAGTTTTATGACAGAACCGTTAACCTAACATATATTGTCTTTTCTAATGAAGAGCAGAAGCTTTTGGATAAGGGGCTTAAGCATAATCCGCGAACAAACTTGCAAGATCGAGACATCAGGAGAATGATCGCAGAAGTTAAGGTAGCATGTAGGGACGCTAAGTTAACTAAATTCCAGGAGACATGTATCGCCATCAAAGCCAAAGAGGCAATTGAATGTCAGAAAACTTTACATAACGGTAAATATAGTGAGATGAGGTTAGTGAAAGAAATTAACTTAAAACTGGATTCTAACAACGCAATCGTAATTAAGTCAGATAAAGGCAGAACCTCAGTGGTGATTTACGAAAAGGACTATATAGATAAGACAATGCGGTTTTTTCAGGAAAATTGAATTAAAGAAGTAAAAAAAGATTTAACAAAGAAGTTTTAGACAGATTTAAAGGCAAGGATAAAAGCAATACAATTCCTATTCACTCCAAATGAAAGAGCTAGATTAGTAAAGATGAATCCAAGAACACCAGAAGCAAGAGCGCAAATAAAATTGCACAAAGAGAACAAACCAATGCGTGTTGTTTGTAATGGGAAGGAAGCCGTCAATGAGCTCTTGAATAGGGCTTTGTACCGTAAGTTAAAATCTGCGTATAAATACGAGCAAGTTTACAACGTAAAAAATAGTGTGTGTTTCGCGAACGAAGTGAAGGACATTGCAATCCCAGAGGATGCAGTCCTAGCCTCATTGGACGTCGTGAACCTCTACACTAATATACCAATACCAGAAACTTTGCAAATCATAAGGAAAAACCTGATAAAAAATAGGACAATGAGCATGGGTGAAATCGTCGAACTCGTGGATATGCTAGAGTTCACATTGAGTTTAATAGTTTTATCTTTAACGATAAAGTTTTTATTCAAGATGAAGGTTTAGCTATGGGAAACAGTCTATCCGGCATTTTATCTGAAATTTTTATGAATGACTTTGAGAACAAAGTTTTTAGCTCTTTTCCAGAAATTAAGGAGAAATTAATTTATTACAAACGGTATGCTGACGACACTATTTTATTATTCAAAGGGAAAAAAGAAGACGTAGAGGAAATGACTAAAGTTTTAAACGAACAGCATCCAAAAATTCAGTTCACACTAGAAATGGAAAACAATGGGGCGATTAACTTTTTAGATTTGACCGTCAGAAAGGAGGGAGGCAGGCACGTTTTCGGCGTCTATAGAAAAGACACTTGCTCAGACAACATCATAGTAGCGACGTCGCACCACCCGGCACAGCATAAAAGAGCGTACTTTCATGCAATGTGCAACAGAGCCCTCAGATTGCCACTAAAGGAAGATGAGTTACAGAAAGAACTAGGTATAATTAAGCAAGTAGCAGCCGCTAATGGATACAGGACACAAGATGTGACAGGTATGTTTAACAAGATCAAAAACAAATCCGCGGGTATCAGTAGCGATTCTAAGAAAATTAAAGTTAAGAAGAAGTTTGTCACCCTGACATACAAAGGGCGTGTGTCGGAAAGAATTGCTAAATGCTTTCCAAAAAACATCGCAGTGGCATTTCAGAATGAAGGGCAAATGGCACATAGTCTAAGACATAAACCAGCAACGACAATACAAATGAAATACAATAATTCCGGAGTATATAAGATTAAATGTGCTGAATGTGACAGTTATTATATAGGATAAACTGGGTGGAATTTTGAAATTCGATACAGGGAACATTGCAGTCATAGCAATCGAACAGCATTTGGAACACATGTAAAAGAGAATAGACATGAAGTGAGTAATATAAATTAACAAATGGAGGTGCTACATAAAGCTCCAAAAAGTCTCTATCTCAACGTGCTCGAAGAGATTGAAATATACGCTCATCAAAGAAAAACCCCAGGCCTACTACTTAATGAGCAAAGTGATTTTATGCACAGGAATTATTATGAGATTTTTAAAGACCGGTTTTGGGCTTACTCTTGAAAGCAACAGCACGCCCCAGTAAGAAACAGCTGCAGCGGAACGGCCCTCAGCGTACTGGCGGCGAGGTGAATTGGGCGCGGCGGAAGAGGACTCGGCGTGGCGTTGTATACGTTCTGACGTAGGGAAATCCACTCCACCACCAATCAAAACAAAGAAGAGGAAACGCCCATTTTCGAAACAATATCTACATTTTAATTATATTTTATGTTTTCTTTATAAAGAAATTTTAAATTAGTTTAAATATTTCGTTTCATGGTCCACTCAAAAAAGATTATTCATATGTTATTGCCTTAAAAAAATTGTTTTTTAAAAAGAATATTCGCCATTAATATATACGATGAAATAATAACAGACGCACAGTTGTTATAGGTAGAGGGCACTTTTTATTGTTACCAATCAGGTTATTCTTAAAAACTGCGATATAAGGTTTTAACAGATTGAAATTTGCTTTACTTATGACAGCGAACCGAGTGTTCTGTACAGACAAGTTACTCTGTAACTACAACATATGGTATGTTGGCATTTAATACGTTCCAAAATTTCTTTTTGTAAACTAAGATGTTTCTATCACTAACTGTATCTCTTTTATTAATTACATTTTTAACTTTGTCTAACAGATCTGAAGATGGGCAGCTAGCCCGAAACCGGTAATTGAAAATAAAGTATAGCGATCGAAGACTGAAACGTCATATTTTATTAATGAACGATCGCGGAATTCCCATTCAGACAATTAAGTCTAGTTTTGAGAAAGTTTTATTAGTTGGTGGTTTGATCAAGTAGGCAGAGCATCTGCTCTCTTCCTGCGTTTTCCCATATTTTCACAAACCAGGGAGGAAGTTCACTCTAGGAAAAGCTACTAACGTGTTTTTTTCTCAGTTTGACGACATCTAATAGCACACGGTGTACCTATAATACCAGGTGCAGAGATGGATGACCAGTAGACAGAATGGGTGTGGGTGTAATTACAACGCAGACGACTGGGTGCATGCAGGTGGTAGCTTTGCTTTAATTTTGCAGCAGTGAAGTGCGAAAGGCAGTGAAGTCTAGACCTCGACGCTGGGCCGTTGCACCAGTCAATCGCAATAGTCGTCTACCATGTGTTTTAAGCATGTGGTGATGCGGAAATTTCCTCCGGAACCATGTGCCACGAACGCCATATTCGAATTTTTAATGTTGAATCGAGTGGAAAATTTTGAGGTTAAGGATCCAGAGACTATCTCTTCCACCACCTACTCCACTGTCATCTTATCTTGGTGATTGGTCAGTGTGCCCTCTCGAAGTTCATTCGACCTTAGCGCTTGAAACCAAATCAGATTGAATTTTAGACAGAAGTTACTGGGGAGCTGACGAATCGTCTCGCAACAGCGCAGTCCCTGCTCTGTGTTCACATAAATATGACGAGCTGCATCTGTGTTTACTGGATTAGACTTAGCTCAGTTCTGAGTTAGGATACACTATAATGATTAACTTCTATCATTAGGATCAGGCCAGTAGTCTCTGAGTGACATTTCCGCTTTAGTTTTAATTACATTCTGGTGGAACTGAAGTTGTTTTATAACGGTCATTATTCATTTCATGTACCCTGTATCCAGTTAACTTTCAAGATTCTTTACGGTGTGAACCACAAGTCATCTTTGGCGATTCGGTCATTACCAAGAAACTGTGAACTTTACCTTTTATTGCATTGTGATACTGATTCTTTGTATGAGCAATTCCACGCCCATGTTGTGTTCTTTATTTTCTTGAATCATTAGCGTTCTGACTGGTTTGATGCGGACCGCCGCGATTTATTTTACTGTGCCAACCTCTTCATCTCAGAGATGCACTTGCAACTTACGTCCTCGATTGTTTGCCGGATGTATCCCAATCTGTATCTTCCTCTACAGTTTTTACCCTCTAGAATTGGCTCTAGTACCATGGAAGTTATTCCCCGTGTCTTCTTAATCCATGTCCTATCATTTCAACCCCTCTTTTGTTAGAGTTTTTCATACATTCCTTCCCTCGCCGATTCTGCGCAGAACCCTCTCATTCCTTACCTTGTCAGTCCAAAAAATTTTCAAGGTTCCTCTGTACTGCTACATCTCAAATGCTTCATTTCTCTTCTGCTCAAGTTCACCTACAGTCCATGTCCCATTGCCTTGCACTGCTCTGCTCCAAACGTACAGTCTCAGATATTTCTTCCTCAGATTGAGTTCTATGTTTGATACTAGTAGACTCCTCTCGGCCAGGAATCCCTTCTTGTCAGTGCTAGTTTGCTTTCTGTGTTCCTTAGTCAGCCAAATCTGTGCTCCATATTGATGATCGTTATTACAGTTTGCTTGTACGAAACCATAGTGTCAGGATTTTATACTTATGTATTACATGTTAATTGCAGTACAGGATTACGCTCCTCCTTTGTGAATAAATGCTTCTCATTCAGCTATTTCGTTCGTTAAACTTCGTCACAATGTGCAAAACATTAGGCCTTCCCCTCTCCTCTGATGTCTAATCTGACACATCGAGTAAGAGAGAGTTACTAGGAAACATTTAGTAAAGGGTAAAGCCTGATCTATTGATCTGAAGTTCAGATTTCCGTTGCGCTTTTTTTAAGTTGGAACAGAAAACTAGGATTAGAACTCACCTAACATTTATGGAATATCAGACGATTTGGCACTCAGGAACAAGCACACAATAATAAGCACAATATTTGTACAGTAGAATGCTGCCGGCTAAGAACTGTCCGTCGTATAGGGCAAAAGTTCGACCGACCAATGAACTAACTAACCATATTGTATACACTCACTTACTTTTTTTAAATTTTGTACCACTTGTGCTGTTGCAGTTTTTATTGACAGCAGTGTGAATTTATTATTTTGCTATCTATTTATCTGGATTAGTTATAAGAAAAGTAGTAGCTTTGAGCACTGTACATGAAGGTATGATCTTTGACACATTAAGCTTAAGGGCAACGGCAGGGTGACGGTCGAAAAAACAAGAATTTTATTTTAATTGTGGAATTCGAATGTGTATACATTGAAGAGTTATTCACCAAAATATTATGTGCTATCTCCGAAAAGTAACGATTCTGTAAGCATTTTAAGCCGAGCGTGCACGGCATGCTGTAAGTAGGCTGTTCAGGTTTTTATGTTGGTAACGCCACGTAGCGCTCTGTATGAAAATCACTGGCTGTGCTGTGTGCAGTCTGTGGCTGGTTTGCATTGTTGTTGGCCATTGAAGTGTTGGGCAGTTGGCTGTTAACAGCGCGTAGCGTTGCGCAGTTGGAGGTGAATGTCATGAACTGCTATATATATATATATATATATACACTCCTGGAAATTGAAATAAGAACACCGTGAATTCATTGTCCCAGGAAGGGGAAACTTTATTGACACATTCCTGGGGTCAGATACATCACATGATCACACTGACTGAACCACAGGCACATAGACACAGGCAACAGAGTATGCACAATGTCGGCACTAGTACAGTGAATATCCACCTTTCGCAGCAATGCAGGCTGCTATTCTCCCATGGAGACGATCGTAGAGTTGCTGGACGTAGTCCTGTGGAACGGCTTGCCATGCCATTTCCACCTGGCGCCTCAGTTGGACCAGCGTTCGTGCTGGACGTGCAGACCGCGTGAGACGACGCTTCATCCAGCCCCAAACATGCTCAATGGGGGACAGATCCGGAGATCTTGCTGGCCAGGGTAGTTGACTTACACCTTCTAGAGCACGTTGGGTGGCACGGGATACCTACGGACGTGCATTGTCCTGTTGGAACAGCAAGTTCCCTTGCCGGTCTAGGAATGGTACAACGATGGGTTCGATGACGGTTTGGATGTACCGTGCACTATTCAGTGTCCCCTCGACGATCACCAGAGGTGTACGGCCAGTGTAGGAGATCGCTCCCCACACCATGATGCCGGGTGTTGGCCCTGTGTGCCTCGGTCGTATGCAGTCCTGATTGTGGCGCTCACCTGCACGGCGCCAACCACGCATACGACCATCATTGGCACCAAGGCAGAAGCGACTCTCATCGCTGAAGACGACACGTCTCCATTCGTCCCTCTACTCACGCCTGTCGCGACACCACTGGAGGCGGGCTGCACGATGTTGGGGCGTGAGCGGAAGACGGCCTAACGGTGAGCGGGACCGTAGCCCAGCTTCATGGAGACGGTTGCGAATGGTCCTCGCCGATACCCCAGGAGCAACAGTGTCCCTAATTTGCTGGGAAGTGGCGGTACGGTCCCCTACGGCACTGCGTAGGATCCTACGGTCTTGGCGTGCATCCGTGCGTCGCTGCGGTCCGGTCCCAGGTCGACGGGCACGTGCACCTTCCGCCGACCACTGGCGACAACATCGATGTACTGTGGAGACCTCACGCCCCACGTGTTGAGCAATTCGACGGTACGTCCACCCGGCCTTCCGCATGCCCACTATACGCCCTCGCTCAAAGTCCGTCAACTGCACATTCGGTTCACGTCCACGCTGTCGCGGCATGCTACCAGTGTTAAAGACTGCGATGGAGCTCCGTATGCCACAGCAAACTGGCTGACACTGACGGCGGCGGTGCACAAATGCTGCGCAGCTAGCGCCATTCGACGGCCAACACCGCGGTTCCTGGTGTGTCCGCTGTGCCGTGCGTGTGATCATTGCTTGTACAGCCCTCTCGCAGTGTCCGGAGCAAGTATGGTGGGTGTGACACACCGGTGTCAATGTGTTCTTTTTTCCATTTCCAGGAGTATGTATATATATATATATATATATATATATATATATATATATATATATATATATTATGACTTTTGAGCATTATTAAGGTAAATACATTGTTTGTTCTCTATCAAAATCTTTCATTTGCTAACTATGCCTATCAGTATTTAGTGCCTTCAGTAGTTTGAATGTTTTATTTAGCTGGCAGTAGTGGCGCTCGCTGTATTGCAGTAGTTCGAGTAACGAAGATTTTTGGTGAGGTAAGTGATTTGTGAAAGGTATAGGCTAATGTTAGTCAAGGCCATTCTTTTGTAGGGATTTTTGAAAGTCAGATTGCGTTGCGCTAAAAATATAGTGTGTCAGTTTAGTGTTGATCAGAATAGGTAAAGAGCGAAATGTCTGAGTGCGTTCAGTTCTGCTCAGCTGTTTGAAAATCAAATAATGTAAGAGGTTTATCAGCGCAGTAATTAATTAATTTTTCTAAGGGGACGTTTCATATGTTGACCCTTAGCCGAGGATACCTCTGTGGAATCTTCTGAATTTTTCTTGTAATTTGTACAATTAGACCAGCCTTTGTTTATTGCTAGCGCGTAATTGTAGAGAGAATTTCTTTTGTGGTTGTAGTTTTTCATTCTTGTACAGTAAAACAGTTGTGGCATGCATGTAGATGCAAGTATTTCGCAGCTGCGCTTGCAATTAACGAGATATTATTTTCAATGCTATGTTAATGTGTTTTCTTATTTTGCTCTTCAAATTGTGCTTTTCTGTGTTGTGTGTGAAATATTGTGACAATAATGGCGTGTGCAAAACGTAATACTAGGCCGCAAAGTAAACTGAGAAATGACAGTGAAGACGAAAGCAGTGTGTTAGCGCCACCGTGTAATGAATAAACTAATGTTCAAAGTAGTAATTTGGTAATTTTGCACAGGGAAATGGAGCGGGCTGCAAATAATGGTGTAGGCAGTGAAACAATTAGTGAACAGGGAAGCATTATCGATCGATCGGTCGGCAACAGTTCGCCTCAGGAATCCGAAATGACAGGACGCAATCTTGCATATACTGTAGACTCAGGTTTTGCGTCCTCACCATTTTCTCAAATAAGTCAAGACACATTTTCTGCTTTTCAAAATGCGAATATTGCCGGTTCTAATGCATTGCCGAATAGCACTGAGGAACATGTTTCAGACACCAATGCATTGTTATTACAATTAATGCAACAAATGAGACAAAAGCTTCAAAAGTTAGACACAATGGAACAAAATCTTCAAATGTTAGACACAATGGAACAACACCAGAGACAAACACAGCAACAGTTAGACACAATGGAACAAAATCAGAGACAAACACAGCGAAAGCTTCAAAAGTTAGACACAATAGAACAAAATCAGAGACAAACACAGCAGAAGCTTCAAAAGTTAGACACCACACTTGAACAAACACGTGAAGATGTAACTATTGAGTTACATAACAATGTCAAAAAGTCTGTAATGACGTAAAAACACAAATTTGTGAGCATTTTCAACCTATTTTTTCGCGGCATGAAAATGCATTACAAAATCACGAAGCAGCCATAAAAAAACTGCAAACCATTGTTCATGAAAATCATGAGACCTTGTGGGCTAAAATTGACTCAGTTGCATCTACCGATTCGGTTACGCTACTTGCAAAAACTCAAGAAAACTTAAAGGGCATAGTAGATACGATTTCAACACAAATGGACACTCTGAAACTTGGTTCAGAAAAACACACTGAGGAAATAAGTACACTATCGTAGGAAGTAGCCGAACTTTCGGATCAGTTCATTAACTTATCTGCAAAGGTAGATGATGATCTGAATGACACAAGACCTGTATCCACCACTGACACAGAAGAGTATGAACAAATTAAGAAATTCAAACAAAATCAGGATCAAATTAATACGCAACACAAAAGAGAAATCCCGGAAGTACAAGATCAGTTGGCACAAGTAATACAAAAATTACATATCTCAGAGGACACTCGCACTCCAACACGGGAAGAGGGACTTAGAAATACGGAAAAGCCACAAAATAATAACACAGGGCATTTCGGAAATTATGAAAGAAATTGGCAAGTTGCACCGAATTTTGAGATGGAACCGCCGACACGACGTAACAATGAGCGATGCTACTCGCCGACGCGATGATTTTGACCATAAGCTGTTCATTACTACACGTAAATTCAAAACATTTAAGAATTCTGGCAACGACATTCATCCAGAAGTGTGGCTCCATCAATTCTCTCATTGTTTTCCTCCCAACTGGTCATTAGAGCACAGATTAGAATTTATGTGTGGCTACTTAGAGAATGAACCAGCTGAAAGAATGCGATCGGTCATTCACGATTGCCACAGTGAAGGAGAATTTTATCAGCCTTCCTCTCAGCATATTGGTCTGAAGCTACACAAGGCCAACATAGCATCATAATGATGAAACATTTCGAACAATCTGAATTTTCCAGTCTTGTGAAATATTTTGAAGACATGTTGCACAAGAATCAGTACCTGTCAAACCCGTACAGCCCCTCAGAACTCATCCGCATTTGCGTAATCAAATTGCCTGAACATTTATGACATATTATTTTGGCAGGACGTTGCAAAGACGACACTGAAACTTTTCAGGGACTCTTACAAGAATTGGATATTGACACTGATAATCGCGGAACGCGAAAACAGGAGCACAAACATTACTGCTCACATCCGTCATAATTCCACGATGAAAGAAATAATAACTGGACACGACAAGGCTATTCTTACAACGCAAATCGTGACCAAACAGACACCACCCGTATGACAACCATTGGCAGAATAATAGTTACAGAGAAAGATCGCATTTCCATAGTAATGAATATGACAGAGATAACCATAGAAACAGACAATATGGGAACCAAAACAATTATTATCAAGGGAGACAGAATAACGTCAATCGCAACAGTTCAGCCCGCAGTTACGATTCAGGGAGGAATTCCCCACCACATAACCGACAAGAAAGAAACTACAGGAACTACCGACATAACGACAGACCTGAATTGCACCAGAACTGGCGGGATTCAAATAGGGCTGGGCCCTCTCGGCAAGGTGAATTTGCAGAAGTTAGGTCTCCTAATCCCAGTAACGACGCGCGACAACAAAGGTAACAAACAATGACTCGCACCGCAAGCAGCCACGTGCACTGGCTGGCTCAGAGAGAAATAACATAAGCTAACCTTTAGAAAAATTCCAGTATTCTTTACCGACGTATACAACATGATAATTGCTTTGAAGTTGAAACTCTGCGTACTAGGAAGAGTAAAGTTTTACACCACATTTCACACGTAAAACCGTTTATTGAGAGATAATCTGCTTTATAACTTAGTCTTTGCCATATAACTTTTCACTTTACATTACTAGTGTGCTTTGTCAGACCTAGAATCTGTTAACATGCAACAATGTTTGAAGTTAAATATCCAGTCAAGAACCAAGAGAATTTATTTAAACAGATATTACGAATGCATTGTTATAGTGAACAGACGACACAGTGTTATTGTGTGTGTACATTCTTGCTTGTTAGTTGCACGATTACTTTCCAGAATAATTCAGAAAAACTGTGCAGATATAAAACAGAAACACCGCAAAAGTAACATTGTAAATTGTCACTCACTACTAACGTCGTGATAAAATCGTGTAGCTGTCACATAAACCAACCACTGTGTCATCTGGTATCTCACAGAAAGTACTTTAAATCCCGAATGTATTTTCAAGTAAACCAAAATGTTGCATTAAAACCTCATTAGCAGTACTAGTAAATGTTCTATGTATATGAGCCTTATAGTAAATGTTCTATGTATGTGAGCCTTGCATAATGCGCTGTTGGCGCAAAGCTATACGACAGTCACATCGAAAAAAAAAAAAAAAAAAAAGGCCGTGCCTTTCAGAGGCACAAAAAAAAGGAGAAGGCATTAACCTCGCTATTGACATTCCTTTCTAGAAAGCATCACAAATACGATACGCTCATTACTTGGATAAATACTTACATCTGCACACCTGATTATGACAAGTGTCATTCTACGAGAGTTGAGAGAATTTCTACTAATTTATGAAATGCCTCATGACTACTGAATGATATTTTTATGCTTTACTTTGTACATAGTTGCTTATTTCATTCTATATCTGTTTTCCAGGTGTGTTGCACCACTGGTTTTATAAAATAAAATTAAGTGCATTTGCTAATGTGAACACTTTCTGTCAACAGATCTATTAATTAATAATTTTATGATCCACGTTCTTCGAAAAAGGAGCACTTGGAAAGGAAAGAACAATAAGAAGGGATTAATAACAGTTACTGCATGCATAATTTTCTTTTCAACTACTTGGTAATTTTTTGGCACCACTTTAATGACATAGATATTAAGATGTGAATAGACATTTCCCTTATCTGCATTGTTGTCTTTAGTGTACTATTTTTTCTGCTTGAGCTATGCCATGTTTTGATATAAGTTATTACACTTACTGCTGCTTGCTTTGCCAATTTGCATTTTTGTCATTGTTGTTTGTGGTAATTGTTATCTGCTGCTGCGTTGCCTCGTCCCTTGATATATATATATCTGAGCTCAGTAAATTCAAGTTAGCTTAAGAGGGGGTAGACTATATAAGAAACTACCTATGATGAATTGGAAGAAATGCATTGAGAAGCTATAAAAAAATGGTTTGGCCATAAAAGTAGTGTACAGTGAAGAAAAACTATTTTTGAAAGAGGATGTGAACCGAATACAGAAAGGATGCTTTGATAGGATTATTTTGGTGGAAACAAATGTCGAAATAAGAGGAAAGATCTACAGAACGAAGTTTTGTGTTGGACTGCAGTACCAAACGTCACACTGAAAACAAACCCTGTCCTGTACCTTTGTGTTATTATGCCATGTGAATTTTTCCTGTCTTTATGTGTTTAGCTAATAAGATTTATGTTGTAGAATTTTTCTGATGTTTAGACATTAGTTATTCTGTTAGACATTATTTATTCTGTTTATTCTGCTTTGTTTTAATGCTCATGTGTGAAGTTGATGTTTCAAAAGTTATTCTGATCTTTTATGTATGTAATTTTGTCATAATTCTTGTAACACTGATGTACATGTTTATTTCTATTCTTTTGTAAAGCCTGTACTACTACAAATGGTATCTGTATTGTTATGTTCTTTAATGATGTCTTTTGTACCTTTGTTATTGTATTCTCATGTTATAAAATTGTAATTGACACCAGTTCATCAAATTAAGTAACTTGTAAGTTACATTTCACTGCACACGTTTCTGTTGGTCATAGTGTATGGACAATATGTGAGAAGCAGGCACTGTTAGTGTTTGCACGTGTGTTGACAATTCAGCAAGGGACTGGTTAAGACCATTGCTGGTTCTAAGGACAGGTCCAAAAACTTTGTGAGTGCACAAGTGGTGGTTTATGGACTTGCTATATTGTCCACAAGACTCTTCTATGGTGATTGTGCACCACAGTCGCAATGGATGGCTGCTAGCCATCTATACAAGGACTACAGTGGGTCTACACCTTTGATGACTCACCAATACTACTATTTCTACAAGGACTGCAGTGGGTCTGCACCTCTGGTGGCTCCGTGATGACCTATCTACCAATATTCTTCAAAACTTCGACTGACTGCTGTGGGTTTGCTCTATTGTGGACCATTACCTGTCTGCATGTCAAGAGTCAGCACTGTCTTTCCGTTGGAAGGACAACACTACTTCTTCAAGACTGCATGGAAATCCACTACTTCCGTGTGCATTTTCTTTTACTGCTCAGACTTTGTGCATAACATTGTAATTAATACTGTGATCAATAATCAGGACTATCTTTATGGACTGTGAGAAAATTTTAGCTTTTGACCAACATTGTATCAATAAGTGTGTGCATTTGATTTCTTTGTTATTGTGATTATGAAACATTTTTTAAAATATGTATTGGCCACTGCCCAAAACAATTTGCAAAATTTTTTGTGGGAGCATGGGGTTATGTATGTAGGCTGCTTAGGTTTTTATATTGGTAACGCCACGTAGCGCTCTGTGTGAAAATCACTGGCTGTGCTGTGTGCAGTCTGTGGGTGGTTTGCATTGTTGTTGGCCATTGAAGTGTTGGGCAGTTGGCTGTTAACAGCGCGTAGCATTGCGCAGTTGGAGGTGAGCCGCCAGCTGTGGTGGATGTGGGGAGATAAATGGCGGAGTTTAGAAATTTGTAAGACTGGATGTCATGAACTGCTGTATATATATTATGACTTTTGAACACTATTAAGGTAAATACATTGTTTGTTCTCTATCAAAATCTTTCATTTGCTAACTATGCCTATCAGTAGTTAGTGCCTTCAGTAGTTTGAATGTTTTATTTAGCTGGCAGTAGTGGCGCTCACTGTATTGCAGTAGTTCGAGTAACGAAGATTTTTGGTGAGGTAAGTGATTTGTGAAAGGTATAGGTTAATGTTAGTCAGGGCCATTCTTTTGCAGGGATTTTTGAAAGTCAGATTGCGTTGCGCTAAAAATATTGTGTGTCAGTTTAGTGTTGATCAGAATAGGTAAAGATCGAAATGTCTGAGTGCGTTCAGTCCTTCTCAGCTGCTTGAAAATCTAATAATGTAAGAGGTTTATCAGCACAGTAATTCAATAATTTTTCTAAGGGGACGTTTCAACGCCTCGGAGCTGAAGAACCGTTTCCGCACTCATGCTCCTTATTTCTATCGATTTGAGTAAACCTGATTTGCTGGAGCGTTGTTTGAGCGGTTTTACTCAAAATGTGAACGAAAATTTCAATGGTCTCATTTGAAGAAGTGCTACAAAAGTAACATCCAGCTGAAGTGGAAACGTCAACATTGATTTAGATTTTCCTTATGCCTATTCAATGTAGGCAAAAAAATGTTCAAATGTACGTGAAATCTCATGGGACGTAAATGCTAAGGTCATCAGTCCTTAAGCTTACACACTACTTAACCTAAATTATCCTAAGGACAAACACACACTGCCATGCCCGAGGGAGGACTCGAACCTCCGCCGGAATCAGCCCAATGTAGGCCATACTGCACTAATGCACGTGGCAGATGACCTCCAAATCAAAATCTACAATGAAATGCGCCGATTCTGTGAAGATAGAAACCCCAGCAGCGATGCACTTATAGACTAAAAGGGCTTTAAGAATGAAAATGAGCTCTTATCAGGTGAAAGTAGCAGAAAGCGGCCATCCACTGGCCGGGGCGTTAGTTATTATGGACCAGACATCAAAGATGTCCCAAAAGTTTCAAGTTTTGTCTCATCTTTATATGATAAATACTTGCCAAAATTTAAAGCCATGTTTTTCGGCATAGTTGTCGTCGCCCACTCTACAGTTTTCATCCGATTTTAATGACTTCTGGTCTCGCTTCAAGCCAAATGAATTCTCTTAAGTTCATCGTAGCAGGTTTTTTTTTTCGCGCAAAAAGGTGGGCGCTAAAAATGTCAATTTTTTTTTTCAAATGTCTATATTTCCACCAAAACAAACTTTTTACAAATCCCTACGATGAACTAAAATTAAATCTGTAAGGTTCAGGATTATATGTTAATTTCATGTTTCACATAACCACAATCGGAGTTACAGCGACAACCGTCGATCTACCTCCTTTCAGAGATGCCTCGGGAAAATCCCAATTACACACTGAAGATATTAACATTTTTCAATAAAAAATTCTGATAAAAATATAAATGTATGATTTATTCACTGGAGAAAACCCAGTTTGTTTACCATACTCCAGCACTGATAAAAACAGTCCTGAACTTGAGCAATATTTTCATTAATATTTTCATCCGTCACACTGTCGTTCCCGCTTAAAATCTTGCACGCGTGTAGGGAACTGAAACCTTTCCATTTTTTTATAGCATAACATGTTGCAGTAATATTGGTGATGAGGTCTCCATACAGACCACTGGTCGGATCGCCCATGCGGCACCAGCGCCAGGATTACAAGAATTCCTTCTCACTCATTCTGTTAAGGCCTTACTCCAGGAAAGCTCAGACCGGCGGGCAGAGAACGGAATGCCACGGGTTTCCAGGGTAGTGCTCGGTAATAACACAAACGACAGACCAACATGTGCGCCTGTATGTGACCTCACCCAGGGCACAGTAATACAGCCAGGTTTCCCCCACCGTCATCACTCAGCCCCAGATGCTGCGGATTGGAGATATCGGTAGCAGGCGGACCCCGGGTCTCCGTTCTGTTCTGATCTCGGACGCTGGCTGCGCTGACGTCATTCTCAGACGACCGCCGCTGCCCGCGAGGGACAGCAGGGAGAGAGAGAGATAGAGAGAGAGAGAGGGAGGGCAGAGGTATTGGTGGAGCGACCTCATTTCAGGCTCGGCTAGCGCAGGTACAGCGCACTCGAGCGTCGGGTGCGCTCCGAATGGTCGCCCCTGGCGAAGCGGGGTCGCAGCCGCTGCAGCCACCATCGGCTGACACCGTTACCACCCCTCCCTCTTCCTCCCCTCCCCCCCCCCCCCCCGTCTCTCCCACCAAATGATAACCGCGCCCACGCTCAGATTGCCCCCATAAAACACCGGGACCGCGCCCCGCCCATCCCCGATTTATTCTTTGCTGTTTTGTATCCACCTTGCCTTCCGGAAGCCTGTACTACTTTGCCACTGTGTGCAGCGAAATGCCCCTAAAACGGCTGTTTGTATGCACACGCAACCGCAACCTGAAATATCTGCTTAACCCTTGTTCCTGGATTCTACGCCGACATGCCGGAAAAGTTGTAGCTTTGCCTATTTCCGAACTAAACAAGAAATGTGGCATATTAGCGCCGTCTAGGAGGGAGAGTTGCACTTCGGAATATTTCTCAGACTTTCGCGACCATCCAGCCCTGCGATAGAAGTTTAGTATGTTTCCTTAATCCATTTTGAAATTCATTTTGTGTGTATTGCAGCTTTCTTCTGAAATTGCAGAATTTACCTCAGAAAAGTAAGGTTCCGCCAAACGTGAGAAACTGTTCCAAGGTACAAACTAGCCAAGTACCTTGGAATGAACGTTCTATTCACATTTACATGTATTAATTATTGGCACAGGATGGAGGTAAACAATTTAACACCTCACAAGAAGGTAACAAAAGAATATATATTGTCTTTTAAGAAACAAGATCGGAAGAAAATACCAATATGTTATAACTAGTTTCAGCTGATTATACAATCATCAGATCTGGAAGAATAACAGAAAACTACGCTAAGGTAAAGTACGAGAAGGAATTACAATGTCCTTAATAATACAGACAAGAAGTGGAATGTATAGCGATGATAAATGACATGTATAGCGTTTGCTCGCAAAATGAGGCTATGATACAATGTTTGTAGCACGGTGGACAGTAATGCAAGAGACACATGCTAGTAAAATAACGCAAAACACCACAGGGCTAAAACGTAAGGTGTACAAGACATTTTCTTGTGCAGTTTTCCCCCCTCATCGAAGGTTGGCATCGTTATTTACAGATGTGACAAGGATAGTTTAAGGAATGGCCCGATGTACTTACTATAGCCACCCATTTACCCATTGGGGCACAATATGAGGCACATCGTTCCATGCCATAATGAGCGCAGAGATTACAATTTAGTAGGTAGCGAAAAAAATGTTTCGCTTCCTAACCAAATGAAATGTGTCAAATTTCACGACGGCTGGACGTCTATGCTCATGGTCTGAGCGAAGCAGACAAGATGTGTTGGCCGCCAACGTCCGTCCTTAATCAAAAAGCAGGATAAAAGCACATTCCAAAGTACACAAAGTTCCTTATTTGTTGACCTAATTTTCATATATTCCTACATATATTTTTCTCGACTATTTTGCTGTGTTTTGATGACTGGCATATATCTGTTACTTACTTCTTGTATTTGTTGGTTGCATTTCGTATTTAATTATGCATATTGCAATCTACTTGCTGTTGGCAATTGTGTGTTCGTTTGCTTTTTTTTCCCTTGTCAGTCTGTGTAAGCAGATTTAGCCTGTTAGTCTGTTTAGAACTCTGAATGGGGTAACATACTACTGCACCTGCTAGCAATCGCCATATAATGGCCGCACGGGGTAGCCGCGAGATCTGAAGTGCCGTGCAATGGTTCGCGCGGCTCCCCCGTCGAAGGTTCGACTCCTCCGTCGGGCATGGGTGTGTATGTTGTCCTTAGCGTAAGTTAGTTTTTAAGTTCCGTTAAATAGTATGTAAGCATAGAGACCGATGATTTCAGCAGTTTAGTCCCATAGGAGCTTACAACAATTTTCCAATTATATAATGCTTCGGTTGACATATTACTGGCGTAATGATTTGATATGAAAAAACTGTATATCAATGCGAACTTGGGAGGTGGGTTTGTGCTAGTATAATTTTGGTTTCGTTTATGGCGTTGTGTGTTTTATAATGTCTTGGTGTCTTCTGTTTCTTTCTTAGGTATTGTGTACATAATGTCTTGTCTGAATGGTATGTATCGATATCTTTTACTGAGATTCGTAAATTAAATGAGCGTCCACTGTGAAGCAGACATTGTGACTTTGTCTCAGTTTACGAGCAGACACTATGCACTAGACAGGGTAAGCTTCAACGGCCGTTACTGACTTCACTTGAAACTTCCGCGCAAGTAGGCCATGTCCGACGCATAAAACTTTCTTCTAACGCTTCCTCTGTGACAGCAGGAGGCATTTTCAGGGGATACGCGAGGACTCATAAGAGAGCTTTTTATACATAGATCACGATCTACAAGCACAGAAAATCTTTTTTCTTTATTTAGAAAAATCCCTATATATTTGTCTGTATTACACTAAAGAGCAAAAGAAACTAGTACACCTGCCTAATACCGTGTAGGGCCCCGCAACCATGGAGACGTGCCGCAGCACGAAGTGGCATGGACTCGACTAATGTACAAAACACAGCAGGAGGGAACTGACGCCATGAGTTATGCACGGCTGTTCATAAGTCCGTAAGAGTGCGAGGAGGTGGAGAGCTCTTCTGAACAGAACGTTTAGAGGCATCCCAATTATGCTCAATAACGTTGATGTCTAGGGAGTTTGGTGGCCAGCGGAACTGTTTAAACCCACAACAGTGTTCCTGGAGCCACTCTGTAGCATTCTGGGCGTGTGGCGTGTCAAATTGTCCTACTAGAATTGCCCAATGCACAAAGGCATGAATGGATACAGATGATGAGACGGGATGCTTACATACGTGTAACGTGTCGGAGTCGTATCTAGAAGTATCAGCTGCAAACGGTCCACACGTTTGCAGAGCCTCCACCAGCTTCAACAGTCCCCTGCTGACATGGTCCATGGAGTCATGAGATTGTCTCAATACCCGTACATGTCCATCCGCTGGATACGATTTGAAACGAGACTCGTCCGACCAGGCAACATGTTTCCAGTTATCAACAGTCCAATGTTGGTGTTGAGCGAAGCGTAGAGCTTTGGGTCGTGTAGTAATCAAGGGTAAACGAATGGGCGTTTGGCTCCGAAAACCCATATCGATGACGTTTCGTTCAGTGGTTCGCACGCTGACACTTGTTGATGGCCCACCATTGAAATCTGCAGCAATCTGGGGAAGATTTGCACTTCTGTCACTCTGATCGATTCTCTTCAGTCGTCGCTGGTCCCATTCTTGCAGAATCTTTTTCCGGCCACAGCTATGTTAGAGATTTGATGTTTTACTAGATTCCTGATCTTCACGGCACATTCGTGAAATGGTTGTACGGGAAAATCCCCACTGCATCACTACCTGCGTCCCATCGCTTCTGCACCGACTCTAATACCACGTTCAAAGTCACTTAAATCTTGATAACTTGCCATTGCAGCAGCAGTAACCGAACTGTCAACCCCGCCAGACACTTGTTTTCTTATATAGGCGTTGCCGACCGCAGCGCCGTATTCTGCCAGTTTACGTGTCTCTGTATTTGAAGACGCTTGGCTACACCAGTTTCTTTGGCGCTTCAGTGTGTTAAGAATATTGTAATTCCTTCTCGAACGTTACCTTTCCCAATATTCTGATGATACTCCTATCTACACAGGCCGGTCTATTGATAGTGACCAGGCCAAATATCTCACGAAATAAGCATCAGACGAAAAAACTACAAAGAACGTAACTCGTCTAGCTTGAATGGGGAAACCAGATGGCGCTATGGTTGGCCCACTAGATGGCGCTGCCATAGGTCAAACGGATGTCAACTGCGTTTTTTTTTTAATAGGAACCCCATTTTTTAATTACATATTCGCTTAGTACGTAAAGAAATATGGATGTTTTAGTTGGACCCCTTTTTTCGATTTGTGATAGATGGCGCTGTAATAGTCGCAAACGTATAAGTACGTGGTATCACGTAACATCCCGCCAGTGCGGACAACATTTGCTTCGTGATACATTACCGGTGTTATAAAGGACCGTTTACCAATTGCGGGAAAGGTCGATATCGTGTTGATGTATTACTATTGTGATCAAAATGGCCATCGGGCGTGTGCTATGTATGCTGCTCGGTATCCTCGACATCATCCAAGTGTCCAGAACGTTCGCCGGATAGTTACGTTATTTAAGGAAACAGGAAATGTTCAGCCACGTGTGAAACGTCAACCAGGACCTGCAACAAATGATGATGCCCAAGTAGGTGTTTTAGCTGCTGTCGCGGCTAATCTGCACATCAGTAGCAGACAAATTGCGCGAGAATCGTGAATCTCAAAAACGTCGGTGTTGATAATGCTACATCAACATCGATTGCACCCGTACCATATTTCTATGCACCAGGAATTGCATGGCGAGGACTCTCAACGTCGTATACACTTCTGCCACTGGGCACAAGAGAAATTACGGGACGATGACAGATTTTTTGCTCTGTCAAACACTCCACGCAGTATCATAACCGCCATTTCATCATCATCTAAATTCTCTTCGATTTCCATAATACTGTCCTCAAGAACATTGCCCTTATATAGACACTTTATTTACTCCTTCCACCTTTCTGCTTTCCCTTCGTTGCTTAGAACTGGGTATCCATCTGGTCTCTTGATATTCATGCAAGTTGTCCTCTTTTCTCCAAACGTCTCTTTAATTTTCCTGTGGCGGTATCTATCTTACCTAGTGGTGTACCCATCTACATCCTTGTATGTGTCCTCTAGCCATCCCTGCTTAGCCAATTTGCATTTCCTGCCGATCTCATTTTTGAGACGTTTGTATTCCTTTTTGTCTGCTTCATTTACTCCATTTTCGTATTTTCCACTTTCATCAATTACATTCAATATCTCTATGTTACCCAAATATTTCTATTAGCCATCTTCTTTTTACCTACTTTATCCTCTCCTGCCTTCACTATTTCATCTCTCAAAGCTACCCATTCTTCTTCTACTGTATTTCTTTTCCCTATTCTTGCTAATCGTTCCCTAATGCTCACCCTGAAACTCTCTACAACCTCAGGTTCTGTCAGTTTATCCAGGTCCCATCTCCTTAAATTCCCACCTTTTAGCAGAGTCTTCGGTTTTAAACTACAGTTCATAACCGATAGAGTGTGGTCAGGGTCCACATCTGCCCCCCGAAAATGTCTTACAATTTAAAACCTGGTTCCTAAATCTCTGTTTTACCATTATATAAGCCATCTGAAACCTTCCAGTATCTCCAGGCTTCTTCCATGTACACAACCTTCTTTCATGATTCTTGAACCAAGTGTAAGCTATGATTAAGTTATGCTCTGTCCAAAATTCTACCAGGCGGCTTCTTCCTTCATTCCATAACCCCATTCCATATTCACATACTACATCTCCTTCTCTTCCTTTTGCCACTATCGAATTCTAGTCACCCATGACTGTTAAATTTTCGTATTCCTTCACTACCCGAATAATTTCTTTTATCTCATCATACATTTCATCAATCTCTTCGTCGTCTGCGGAGCTAGTGGGCACATAAACTTGTACTACTGTGGTAGGCGTGGGCTTCGTATCTATATTATCCGCAGTAATGCGTTCACTATGCTGTTTGTAGTAGTTAACTTGCATTCGCATTTTTTATTCATTATTAAACCTACTCCTTCAATACCCCTATTTGATTTGGTATTTATAACCCTGTATTCATCTGACCAGAAGCCGTAATCCTCCTGAAACCGAACTTCACTAACTCCCACTATATATAACTTTAAGACGTCCATTTCCTTTTTTAAATTTTCTAACCTTTCTACCCGATTAAGGGATCTGACATTCCACGCTCCGACCCGTAGGATGCCATTCTTTCTCCTGATAACGACGTCCTCCTGAGTAGTCCCCGCCGGAGGTCCGAATGCGGGACTATTTTACCTCCGGAATATTTTACCCAAGAGGACGCCATCATGATTTAACTGTACAGTGAAGCTGCATACCCTCGGGAAAAATTACGGCTGTAGTTTCCCCTTGCTTTCAACCGTTCGTAGTACCAGCACAGCAAGGCCGTTTTGATCAGAGTTACAAGGCCAGATCAGTCAATCATCCAGACTGTTGCCCCTGCAACTACTGAAAAGGCTGCTGCCCCTCTTCAGGAACCACATATTTGTCTGGCCTCTCGACAGATACCCCTCCGTTGTGGTTGCACCTACGGTACCCCATCTGTCTCGCTGAGGCACGTAAGCCTCCCCACCAACGGCAAGGTCCATGGTTCATGGGGGGGGGGGGGGGGGGAAATTAATAGGTTATACGTTACATTATTTGTCCACTAAACACTAACCATCAGTAAGTGAAATGAAACTAAAAGTCTGTGTTATCAAAGATTGTTTGCACGTTGAAACATCTGAAATAGAGGCTGTTGCCAGCTCTCACAAATTTCCTTTTTCAAGGTAGGGAGAACTGTTAAGACTTTAAAGAATCGCAGTTCATTTGCAGATGTGACCCGTTCTACTGTATTTTTTATTTTATTTATTGTTCCGTGGGACCAAATTAAGGAGAAGTCTCCATGGTCATGGAACGAGTCAATACATGAAATTATAACACGACATTAGAAACAGATAAAATGAAATATAAAAAAAACATATTCAGGTGACAAGTCATAAGTTTAAATGAGGAAAATCAACAATGTAACACTGGAATTTGCTTAATTTTTATGCTCTTCCAGGAGCTCCTCGACAGAATAGAAGGAGTGAGCCATGAGGAAACTCTTCAGTTTGGACTTAAAAGAGTTTGGGCTACTGCTAAGATTTTTGAGTTCTTGTGGTAGCTTATTGAAAATGGATGCAGCAGAATACTGCACTCCTTTCTGCACAAGAGTCAAGGAAGTGCATTCTACATGCAGATTTGATTTCTGCCTAGTATTAACTGAGTGAAAGCTGCTAACTCTTGGGAATAGGCTAATATTGCTAACAACAAACGACATTAAAGAAAATGTGTACTGCGAGGGCAATGTCAGAATTCCCAGATTTTTGAATAGGGGTCGACAAGAAGTTCTCGAACTTACACCACATATAGCTCGAACAGCCCGTTTTTGAGCCAAAAATACCCTTTTTGAATCAGAAGAATTACCCCAAAAAATAATACCATACGACATAAGAGTATGAAAATATGCGAAGTAGACTACTTTTCGTGTTGAAGTGTCACTTATTTCAGATACTGTTCTAGTAGTAAATAAAGCAGCATTTAGCTTCTGAACAAGATCCTGGACATGGGCTTTCCACAACAGCTTACTATCTATCCGAACGCCTAGGAACTTGAACTGTTCCGTCTCGCTTATAATATGCCTATTCTGTCTGATCAAAATATCGGTTCTTGTTGACTTGTGAGTTAGAAACTGTAAAAACTGAGTCTTACTGTGATTTAGCATCAAATTGTTTTCCACAAGCCACGAACTTATTTCATGAACTACATTATTTGTTACTGTTTCAGTACTACACACAAGATCCTTCACTATCAAGCTGGTGTCATCAGCAAACAGAAATATTTTTGAATCACCTGTAATGCTAGAAGGCATATCACTTATATAAATAAGAAACAGCAGTGGCCCCAGCACCGACCCTTGGGAACGACCCACTTAACAGTGCCCCATTGGGACTGAACATAACTACCACTCTCAATATTGCGGAGAATTACCCTCTGCTTTCTGTTCTTAAAGTAAGAGGCGAACCAATTGTAAGCTACTCCCCTTACTCCATAATGGTCCAACTTCTGCAGTAATATTTTGTGGTCAACACAGTCAAAACCCTTCGTTAAATCAAAGAAAACACCTAGCGTTCGCAATCTTTTATTTAATCCGTCCAAAACCTCACAGAGAAAAGAGAATATAGCATTTTCAGTTGTTAAACCATTTCTAAAACCAAACCGAACATTTGACAGCAAAATATGTGAATTTAAATGCTCCAGTAACCTTGTATATACAACCTTCTCGATAACTTTAGCAAACACCGATAGGATAGAAATGCGTCTAAAATTGTCAACATTATCAATGTCTCCCTTTTTATAAAGTGGCTTCACTACTGAGTACTTTAATCGGTCAGGAAACCGACCACTCCTGAAGGAAAAGTTACAGATATGGCTGAGAACTAGGCTAACATACATAGAACAATACTTCAGTATTCTGCTAGATACCCCGTCATATCCATGAAAGTTCTTGGTATTTGGTGATTTAATTATTAACTCAATCTCCCTCTTGTCAGTATCATGGAGGAGCATTTCAGGTAACAGTCTCGGAACACTTTTTTCTAACAGTGCTATATGATTCCCTGTTGGGACTAGGTTTATATTTAGTTCACCTGCTATATTCAGAAAGTGATTATTAAATACTGTACATATATGCGACTTATCAGTAAGATGGACATTCCCACTACGCACTGATTCTATATCCTCGACCTGTCTCTGCAGACCAGCAGCTTCCTTTACGACTGACCATATGGTTTTTATTTTATCCTGAGACTTAGCTATTCTATCTGTACACCAGATACTTTTTGCCTTACTAATAACATTTTTAATCACCTTACAATACTGTTTGTAATGGGCTGCTGCATTTAGATTTTGACTGTTTCTAACGTTTTGATATAATTGCGACTTTGTTCTACAAGATATTCTTATCCCTCTAGTCAGCATCCCAGGCTGCCTGCTTGTGCTAGTACCCTGTTTTAAACGTTCTAACGGAAAGCAACTTTCGAAGAGCATGAGAAAAGTCTTGAGAAAAGCATTATATTTATCGTCTACTGTATCGGCGCTATAAACATCTTGCCACTCTTGTTCCTTTATAAGGTTTACTAAGGTCTCTACAGCAACTGGATCAGCTTTCCTGAACAGCTGATGACTATATTTAACACGTGTTGCAGCACAAAAATCTTTTAAAGTTATAATTTGTGCATCATGATCTGAAAGGCGATTCACCTTTTTGCTAACAGAATGCCCTTCTAGTAATGAGGAATGAACAAAAATGTTGTCTATGGTTGTTCTACGGTTCCCTTGCACTCTCGTTGGAAAGAATACGGTTTGCATAAGATTTTATGAATTAAAGAGGTCTACCAGAATCCTCTTCCTTGCACAATCACTTATACAATTAATATTGACGTCACCACATATAACTAACTTTTTGTATTTCCTATAAAGTGAACCAAGAACCTCCTCTAGCTTTAGCAACAATGTTGTGAAATCGGAGTCTGGGGATCTATAAATAAAAACAGTTAGAAGTTTAGCTCCGTTAAATTTAACCACACCTGCACAACATTAAAACACCTTTTCAGTGCAGTACTTTGAAATATCAATTGACTCAAATGGGATGCCGTTTTTGACATACATGGCTACTCCCCCAGACCACAAAGAGCTCCTCGAAAAGCTGCCAGTCAACCTGTATCCTGGTAAAGGAAGCCTCTGAATTATCTCCTTATTTAAGAAGTGTTCAGATATACCAATAATTTCAGAGTCAACATCTATAAGCAGTTTACTAACTTTATCTCTAATACCTTGTATATTTTGATGAAATATACTAGTTCCCTCATTACTCGGATACCTAAGCTTTGTCAAAAGTGATTCCCTTGTTAGAGAGACTTCCCTTAAGCAGGAATACCTATCAGCTGGCTTCAATCTAAAAAAGGTGCCGCTCTAACACCCACTACTGCAGGAATTTTCCCATGAGTGATCCCACCGACCCCACCTATGCTGTCACCTATAAGCTTTGCCAACCTCCCCTTCCCATACCTGTTCAGGTGCAGGCCGTGTCTAGTGAAACCTGTCCTGCTGATAGACTCCACCGACACCACTGAAATGTGACCCATGCTTTCTGTCATCAGCGCACCCCCAAGTCTCATGTTATTACGCCTCACGGCTGTATTAAGATGAGGTCGATCGTGACGCTGAAACAGTTCCACGAAATGCACATTCGTGTTGCCAGTCTGAGTGGCTATCTTTTCCAGGTCACCATCTATGTTGTACTCCCCATCCCTATCAATACTGTTACCAGCCCCACCCACAATCACTACCTGATCCTCTTTAGTAAAATCCCTACATAACCCCCCTATGTTAACAGTCACCTGAGCCAACCCTGCATTAGGCTTCACAATGCTGGTGACCTGGTATTCACTCCCCAGCACTTCCTGCAACTGCTGGCCTACACCTCTGCCATGAGAACTACCTAACAGCGGAACCTTCTTCTTCCTCTTCGACTTTGCAACTGTTCTAGGCACAGTAAGTACTGAGGTCTGCTGCATGCTCCCTACATCTACAGCTACTAGAGATTCCTCTCCACTAGACTCTGACAGTTGGTCATATCTATTGTAAACACCAATAGTAAAACTATCTGAAAATCTTCTTCTCCTAGCAGATCTCTTGGCAACAGCCAGCTCCCATTCCCCAACCCCCTTCTCCCTCCTCACCCTATCTAGCTCCTCCTGTGCGGTTTTCAACTGCACCTGAAGGGCACAGATCTTACGCTCCTGTTCCGCTATCAACTTACTCTTGCTACATAACCTGCAGTTCCAGGAGAGGATTTCACCAGAATGCCCACTGGCTTCCCCACTGCATTCCCCCCAGTGAAAATACTTCGAACGAGTCTCACACCGCAATCCACTACTCACGAACCCACGGCAAAGCCCACACTTCTCACTCATGGTAAAATTTTACTTTTTCTAAGTTCCGCTACTACAATAAGAAGATGTTAAAAACCCGACTACAATAATCACAAACTTACTCTACAAGGGAAGTAACTACAATTATTAACAGTATTAATAAACAACAAATGTGGATATAACAAAAGACTAATACAGAAAGTGAATCAAACGTCTAATGACACAGTAACGAAGCTGAAAACAGTTCCCAAAAGGTTCTCCTGAAAGTATTTCACCAGAAAACACCAAGAACACCGGTTCAAGACTACTAAAGTTCCTAAATAAACCACTATACACAAACAATTAATTAGTACTTAGCTTTCGATGCGCCGCTACAGCTGCAACTGGTCAGTGCCGAATGTAAACACAGGCAAGAGGTTAAGTTGCTCGATACGAAACACTCACTAATATCAGGTCACAACACAAGAAAGGCAGAGGTGAATGAAGAAACCACTAATACGTCGCTTATATAGTAAATATTATCACAAAAACCGTTAAAATATGTATCTGAAACCTAAAAATATATGAAAGCTTAGAGAGCGATCTCGCACGCAGTCATTCGCTTATGACGTCACACCAAAGACAGTGTTCCGTTTTAAGGTGCAAGATAGTACACAGCGGACTAAGTATGGCTTCCCCGTCCACACTTTGTGAAACCAGTTTTGAAAATAGATAATTTAGCTCATCACGAAACTCTGTAAGTGAAGAATTAACGATATCCTTTTAACGGTGTTGATAGGGCTTAAATTATACATCTCTTGAATATGTAGAATTCTTAATATTTTGAAAAGCTGTACAAAACACAACCTCATGTTTCACAACAACAAACGAGCTCCTCGTCGAGGTGCTGAAGGCCCAAGGGGTGTCGATCGGCCACCGTGTCATCCTCTGCCATGAGGCGTCATGCAGATGCGGTTTTGGGGGGGGGGAGGGGGGGGCACGTGATCATCACTCTGTTCTCGTGCCCAATTTGGTGACTGCTCAGACCCTGAAGCCGCTTCTTCTAATTGAAGTAGCCCCTCAGGTAGCATCACCAGGTTGAGTAAACTCCATACAAGTCCCCCCCACCCCCCAACCAAAGCTCCTTGGCAGTACCGAGAATCGAACCCAGTACCTCCGTACGGGAGCCATCTATGCTAACCACTCAGCTACCGAGCCGGATTTCGCAACAACAAACCATTAGATAACAGCGAAAACTGATTATCGTGGCTTCCAGTGTGCTTCCATTCATGTGATTCTAAAATCAATCGCTAAATTGAAACACAGAACTCGAAATATCAAATTTTCCTACGTGTACTATACTATAGGTTCAACACACTCCCCCGTTTCATTCAACTATGATCGTTAGATTTACATATCTGTTTCCATACTAAATTAAACGTTTATTATATTCACATAATTTATCTCTTCATCTTCGGCTCATGATATTGGCTTGTATACCTGAACTATCGTTATCGGCGTTGGTTTGCAATCGAATCTGATGAGAACAAGTTTATCACTGAACTGTTCACAGTTACTCACTCCCTGAAATACCTTAATATTCAAACGAATCTTACTCTTGTTATACAGGTGTTGGAGCAGCACCTTTTTTAGGATAGGTAAGACAGAAAGATGTCAAGTTCTACGAGAGGTCAGGATTGAAACAAATCTTCAGTTTAGGAAAGAAATTAAACAGCACAATTCTAGCACATTGGATAACCAATCACAGTTACCAATTATAAATTTTCACCAGTCACCAGAAATTTTATCTCCACCAAGTTGTATCTCAGTCCTAGGTAATTGCATTGATGAATTAAAGTCACCCAACCCAGTTGACATAATCTGCCTCTCTGAACACCATGTGACCACTGTTATAGGAACTAGGCCTAAGCACAATGAGAAACTCAGACAGGAGAGTACTGCAAATGTTAGAATAAGGAAAGGTTCTCATAAAAGTATAATTAAAAATAATGTAAGTATATTTCATCAAAATATTGGGAGTTTAAAGAATAAAGTAGATGAGCTTCTGGTTTGTTTAGAAGATTTAGAAGCTGAGAATGAAATAGATATACTATGCCTGTCTGAGCATCACATTGTTACCGATATGGATAAGGTAAATGTAAGTGGTTATAAGCTCTCTGCACATGTAATGAGAGAAAATAAGGAGAAAGGAGGAGTTGCCATATATGTCAAAAGTTATCATTGTGCAAAAAGTATAGAAACAAAAAAGTTTTGTGTAGAGAAACATATAGAAGCATGTGCCTGTGAGCTTAAATTAAATAAAGGCACATTTATAATTGTAACTGTATATAGGTCCCCATCAGGAAATTTTCATCTATTTCTGAAAAATTTGGACTCCTTGTTGTGCTATCTGTCAGACAGGGGGAAGCAAATTATTATTTGTGGCGACTTCAATGTAGATTCTCTGAAAGAGGGTAGTAGGAAAAATGACCTTGAAGTATTACTCGGTTCTTTCAATTTGACGCCCGTTATTGATTTTCCTACTCGGGTGGTAAAGGATAGCAGCTCACTGATAGATAACTTCTTTATAGACCAAGATAAGTTTAACCAGATAAATGCTCAGCCTGTTGAGAATGGTCTTTCTGATCATGGTGCACAGCTAGTTACAATATATGACATAGCTCCATTCAGCAATACTAAACAGTCCTCCAAAGTAGTACGTTCAGTCAACGATTTAACAATTGCAAATTTCAGGGAAAGCCTACAGCAGTTATACTGGAATGAGGTGTACCGTGAACCTGATGCCAATTTAAAATATAATTTATTTCACGACATTTTTGTAAATGTATTTGAAAACTGCTTCCCCAAGAAAATAGTTAAATATACTCGTAAGAAACCTTGTAACAAACCATGGCTTACTAAGGGTATAAAAATATCTTGTAACCGGAAAAGGGAAATGTATCTGACAGCAAGAAAGAGTAGTGACCCAGAAACTATCAAAAATTATAAAAACTACTGTGTTATATTAAGAAAAGTTATTAAAAAATCCAGGAGTATGTGTATCATGTCTGAAATCAGCAACTCTGATAATGAAATTAAAACAATTTGGAATATTATTAAAAGAGAAACAGGTCAACCAAGAGCAGAGGAAGACAGTATTACCATCAAATTGAATGAAAGCTTTACGAACAAAAAGTCAGAAGTTGAAAATATTTTTAATAAACATTTTCTAAATGTTGTGGATATAGTAGGATCCAGGTGTTCATTAGAAGATGCTAGGCTGTTAATGGAAGAGGCCATACCTATGCAATTTGATACAATTCAAATCTCACCCACTTCGCCCTCTGAAATCAGGAAAATAATAAACTTGCTTAAAAGCAAAAACTCACATGGAATTGATGGCATTTCCAGCAAAATACTAAAAGCTTGTTCTCAACAGATAAGTAAGATTCTCAGCCACCTGTGTAATAGCTCTCTGGAACAGGGCATTTTCCCTGATAGACTGAAATATGCTATTGTTATACCTTTCCATAAAAAGGGGGATAGATCTGATGTCAACAATTACCGTCCAATCTCCCTTCTAACAGCTTTATCCAAAATTTTTGAGAAAGTAATGTATTCAAGAGTAGCTTCACATATCTGTAAAAATGAAGTACTAACAAAATGTCAGTTTGGTTTCCAGAAAGGTTTTTCATCAGAAAATGCCATATATGCTTTCACCAATCAAATTTTGAATGATCTAAATAACCGAACACCACCCATTGGGATTTTTTGTGATCTCTCAAAGGCTTTTGATTGTGTAAATCATGAAATTCTGCTAGACAAGCTCAAGTATTGTGGCATGAGTGGGACAGTGCACAAATGGTTTAATTCGTACCTAACTGGAAGAGTGCAGAAAGTTGAAATAAGTAGTTCTCGTAACATGCAAAGATCAGCACATTCCTCAAACTGGGGAACTATCAAGAATGGGGTTCCACAAGGGTCAGTATTGGGTCCTTTGTTGTTCTTATTATATATTAATGACTTGCCATTCTATATTCATTAAGAGGCAAAGTTAGTTCTCTTTGCTGATGATACAAGTATAGTAATCACACCTGAGAAACAAGAATTAACTGATGAAATCGTCAATACTGTCTTTCAGAAAATTACTAAGTGGTTCCTTGTAAACGGACTCTCACTGAATTTTGATAAGACACAGTACATACAGTTCCGTACAGTGAATGGTATGACGCCATTAATAAATATAGACCTTAATCAGAAGCATATAGCTAAGGTAGAATATTCCAAATTTTTGGGTATGTCCATTGATGAGAGATTAAATTGGAAGAAACACATTGATGATCTGCTGAAACGTTTGAGTTCAGCTACTTATGCAATAAGGGTCATTGCAAATTTTGGTGATAAACATCTTAGTAAATTAGCTTGCTACGCCTATTTTCACTCATTGCTTTCATATGGCATCATATTTTGGGGTAATTCATCACTGAGGAATAAAGTATTTATTGCACAAAAGCGTGTAATCAGAATAATAGCTGGAGTCCACCCAAGATCATCCTGCAGACATTTATTTAACGATCTAGGGATATTCACAGTAGCTTCTCAGTATACATACTCTCTTATGAAATTTGTTATTAACAACCAAACCCAATTCAAAAGTAATAGCAGTGTGCATAACTACAATACTAGGAGAAAGGACGATCTTCACTATTCAAGATTAAATCTAACTTTGGCACAGAAAGGGGTGAATTATACTGGCACTAAAGTCTTTGGTCACTTACCACATAGTATCAAAAGTCTGACAGATAACCAAAAGTATTTAAGAAGAAATTAAAAGAATTTCTGAATGACAACTCCTTCTACTCCATAGAGGAATTTTTAGATATAAATTAAGAAAAAAAGAAAAAAAAACAAAACAAAAATATAAAAAAATAAATAAAAAAAATAAAAATAAAAATAAAAAATAAAGAAAAAAACACAAAAAAATAAAGTTGTTATATTAACTTAAGTATGTTGTTAAATTATCCTAATTATGTCATGTATTGGAAAATTCGACTCGTTCCACATCATTACGAAATATCGTATTCATGATCCATGGAACTAGTATTAATCTCATCTAATCTAATCTAATCCACCTTCGTTGCTCTTGTTTCTACCCTATGGTCGTCGGATCAGAAATACTGGTCACTTTACTGAACACCACTATATCTAGAAATGAGACTTTCTGTAGCTTACCTATCACGTTTAAGCTTCTGAAGTTCCTACTCTTAGAATGTTGCCCTTCCGTTGGTTATTCAGTCTTCCATTGTAAACTCTCCATTGGCAGCCCTTACCCGGAAATACAAATGGAAGATTAATACGTAAATGGTAACCACTGAAGAGATAATGATAGCACTTGAATGGAATTTTCTCTCCGCAACGGAGCGGAGTGTGCACTGATAGGAAACTTCCTGGTGGAGGAAAACAGTGTCCCGGACCAAGACTCGAACTCGGGACTTGAGCCTTTCACCGGCAATTGCTCTACCAACTCAACTGCCAAAGAACGACTCAAGACCCGTCCTCACAGCTTTCTTTCGCGAGTACCTCGCCTCCTACTTCCCAAACTAGAAGAAGTAAAACCATGAGGACAGGTAATGAGTCGTTCTTGGATAGCTCAGTTGGTAAACCAATTACCCGAGAAAGGCAAGGATCCCGAGTATTAGTCACGGTCCGACACACAATTTTAATATGCCAGGAAGCATTGTGATGACATTCAGTTACAGGTCACATGACCTGTAAATACACATCGTGTGTGTCTAATGCAGTGGTTTCCTTTGCTTTTTGCATCCTCAAGTCGTTGACCGTAGTTCGTTCTTCCACCTTTTTGGGGCAGACAGACGCCACGAGCAAGAGGTTGTCCCGAAGCTCTCTCCGTTCTTCCGCCCTCTTGTCAAGATGGTTTGCAGAACAAGGTATAACACTTCCGTCTGCTACTGCTATACCATAACCATAAAGTTGGAGGGAGTTCGAATAGTGAAATTATTTTTACTAAAGCAATTACGGTATAAAGAAGCAGACCAGTGTTACCCTCTGAAAGGAATTTTGTTATATTGACCGTGGTGTACCTAACGGAGGTGCGTTATCGGAAGTGAAAGGCACAATTACGTAATAATTAAAGAGTAATAAACAATACTTAACATTTCCTCACTGTACAAAGAATAAACAAAACGGTCGCCAGCCTCATTAGGCATGAGAATTAGTAACATTCCTGTTCATGAATCAGATATGAGTAACTTTAACGGACAAAACACAACCTATACTTTATCATATGAGGGTGCAATGAACTCGGTTACTAGCAGATGTTGACGTTAAAGAAATTGTTAACAGTTATAGGAAAACAAGACTATTTGCACAAGGACATTAGATAACGAAACACACTATTACCTTGAGGACTTCGTCAAACTGTATGGTCTCAATAAAGTTACTATTAATATTCACTGCAGAATCGTAAATTGGACATAGGCTCAATATTACTTTTCAAACGTATTCATATCTGACATGAAATATGGATATGATTCACAGCAAAATTAGTTATTTTGCATAGATTAAGCCTCTCAGTACTAAACATCTTTCTACTTAGAATGAAAAGTAAATGGAGGTCACTAACAAATTACTTCTCACTGGTTTTTGAATAAAGTAATTACTGTTTTCTTAGATAGTGGTCGTTCTATTAACCGTTATCTAGCATGAGCACAATCGACGAACTGTTGATCCTGTTACACCATTAATATACACTTTTAATACACATGAGGAGCCCAATATTGTACAGAATTTCACTTGAATAGCAAGAGTAATTGAAACTTGCTTTAATTAAGTAACTTTGTGCATTTGAACTACACTCCTGGAAATGGAAAAAAGAACACATTGACACCGGTGTATCAGACCCACCATACTTGCTCCGGACACTGCGAGAGGGCTGTACAAGCAATGATCACACGCACGGCACAGCGGACACACCAGGAACCGCGGTGTTGGCCGTCGAATGGCGCTAGCTGCGCAGCATTTGTGCACCGCCGCCGTCAGTGTCAGCCAGTTTTCCGTGGCATACGGAGCTCCATCGCAGTATTTAACACTGGTAGCATGCCGCGACAGCGTGGACGTGAACCGTATGTGCAGTTGACGGACTTTGAGCGAGGGCGTATAGTGGGCATGCGGGAGGCCGGGTGGACGTACCGCCGAAATGCTCAACACGTGGGGCGTGAGGTCTCCACAGTACATCGATGTTGTCGCCAGTGGTCGGCGGAAGGTGCACGTGCCCGTCGACCTGGGACCGGACCGCAGCGACGCACGGATGCACGCCAAGACCGTAGGATCCTAAGCAGTGCCGTAGGGGACCGCACCGCCACTTCCCAGCAAATTAGGGACACTGTTGCTCCTGGGGTATCGGCGAGGACCATTCGCAACCGTCTCCATGAAGCTGGGCTACGGTCCCGCACACCGTTAGGCCGTCTTCCGCTCACGCCCCAACATCGTGCAGCCCGCCTCCAGTGGTGTCGCGACAGGCGTGATGGAGGGACGAATGGAGACGTGTCGTCTTCAGCGATGAGAGTCGCTTCTGCCTTGGTGCCAATGATGGTCGTATGCGTGTTTGGCGCCGTGCAGGTGAGCGCCACAATCAGGACTGCATACGACCGAGGCACACAGGGCCAACACCCGGCATCATGGTGTGGGGAGCGATCTCCTACACTGGCCGTACACCACTGGTGATCGTCGAGGGGACACTGAATAGTGCACGGTACATACAAACCGTCATCGAACCCATCGTTCTAGCACTCCTAGACCGGCAAGGGAACTTGCTGTTCCAACAGGACAATGCACGTCCGCATGTATCCCGTGCCACCCAACGTGCTCTAGAAGGTGTAAGTCAACTACCCTGGCCAGCAAGATCTTCGGATCTGTCCCTCATTGAGCATGTTTGGGACTGGATGAAGCGTCGTCTCACGCGGTCTGCACGTCCAGCACGAACGTTGGTCCAACTGAGGCGCCAGGTGGAAATGGCATGGCAAGGCGTTCCACATGACTACATCCAGCATCTCTACGATCGTCTCCATGGGAGAATAGCAGCCTGCATTGCTGCGAAAGGTGGATATACACTGTACTAGTGCCGACATTGTGCATGCTCTGTTGCCTGTGTCTATGTGCCTGTGGTTCTGTCAGTGTGATCATGTGATGTATCTGACCCCAGGAATGTGTCAATAAAGTTTCCCCTTCCTGGGACAATGAATTCACGGTGTTCTTATTTCAATTTCCAGGAGTGTACTTTCAGTGGGGGGGGGGGGCGGCTTAATCTTGACCACTGTAGTAGAGGATACTAAACACACTTTCAATACACTAAAGAAATAAGCCCTTAACAAGTATGAACATGAACCTTCAACAGTATTACTTCTCAACTTTTACTGCAATAGAACACAACTTGATGTGGTTATAAGACAATAGGTCACCTTTGGTTGATTTTCAGCAGACTGCACTGTGATCATTTACTAACCAAAATTTTCTATGCTTCAGTTTTGAGAGCTTTCACTTTAGAAGTTGGCAATAAAATTTTAATAAGCAGTATTAATAGAAAAATTATTTTTTTGCAAGCATTATTTACTATATTACTCAGTTCTGCTAAAACACTGAGCTTCAATGTTCTTTCAATAAGGACACTCGGTAATTACTTTAGCATGGCAAGGACCCTAAGTGGTTGTGTGACTAGGGATAAAAAATAAAGGTAGGTATAAGAGTTCGAGAACAAATTACCTTATATTTGCGCACACTAAAACATCCAATGAGCTGATCCTTCACTTTACATAGCGACAATTCCTTGGTTCCTTTTTCAGTGGTTGCGCAACATGGTGACGAGTGCATGTTTGTAGGTGGATTTGCGGATAGAGTTGCTGGACTCTGTCATTTCTTGGTGGCGATGATAGATAGGAATTCCAGAATAGTTGCAGTTCTTTATCCATCCATCTGAGGCATTGGAAAGCGGCACGGAAAGCCTCTCTCGGCACCAGCACAATACACAATTTTTATATGAGCAGTTGACAGTTTGGTAGCTCGTCCCCGACTGACTCTTGGTTCCACCTTTCTATCGATGCCCACCACATTTTGCGCGCGCTGCACAGTTCCGTTCCCAAGGGGAACCACACCACATTTTACTTACAAAATAAATAAGATCCCTAAGTGAAGGTCAGCAGTATACACAACAGCAACCAAACATATTAAATAAAACAGAACATTTGCACATATTGACATTTCTATAAAAAAATAAGTTAAACAAAATTATTCAATTTTAAAGATAACCAAAGAGATTATATTAGAAAGACAAAACGTATAATTTGTTCATAATATACATATTACAGAGATTACACTTCCTACACTCTGAAAGATATCAAAGTTTTTAGCAGGGGAAAGAATGGACACTCTCATGGTATCGATTCAATCCAACAATATTTACAGAAACTCAACGTTATAGTATTAAACAAAACAAAAGGCAAGAAAAATCATTACAGCACTACAGCTATGGTGTTACAAAGGGAGACTATTTACACCAGAAGTCTTCCATCCCATTGCTGATTATTATTAAAAGGTAATTATTTTTTATATCGAGCCCAGGACACAGTGATTTTCTAGTTACTAGTCAACGATGCTAACCCGGGAGCACGTAGCCTGAGAGAAAATGATAGTAATCTCAATTTTGAGCATACGCGTCCTGCAAGTCTTTCTGCCGAGCAATGATTTTAAAATATTCTTGTTTTCCAAGACGTATCATCTCTTTCTTCACTTAACGGTTTGAGCTTTATGCTTGTTCGGACTTTACATTTTAATACCATTTTTTGTCGACTTCCCCCCCCCCCCCCCCATGAACCATGGACCTTGCCGTTTTTGGGGAGGCTAGTGTGCCTCAGCGATACAGATAGCCGTACCGTAGTTGCAACCACAATGGAGGGGTATCTGTTGAGAGGCCAGACAAACGTGTGGTTCCTGAAGAGGGGCAGCAGCCTTCTCAGTAGTTGCAGGGGCAACAGTCTGGATGATTGACTGATCTGGCCTTGTAACAATAACCAAATCGGCCTTGCTGTGCTGGTACTGCGAACGGCTGAAAGCAAGGGGAAACTACAGCCGTAATTTTTCCCGAGGGCATACAGTTTTACTGTATGATTAAATGATGATGGCATCCTCTTGGGTAAAATATTCCGGAGGTAAAATAGCCCCCATTCGGATCTCCGGGTGGGGACTACTCAAGAGGATGTCGTTATCAGGAGAAAGAAAACTGGTGTTCTACGGATCGGAGTGTGGAATGTCAGATCCCTTAATCGGGCAGGTAGGTTAGAAAATTTAAAAAGGGAAATGGATAGGTTGAAGTTAGATATAGTGGGAATTAGTGAAGTTCGGTGGCAGGAGGAACAAGACTTCTGGTCAGGTGACTACAGGGTTATAAACACAAAATCAAATAGGGGTAATGCAGGAGTAGGTTTAATAATGAATAGGAAAATAGGAATGCGAGTAAGCTACTACACACAGCATAGTGAACGCATTATTGTGGCTAAGATAGATACGAAGCCCACACCTACTACAGTAGTACAAGTTTATATGCCAACTGGCTCTGCAGATGACGAAGAAATTGAAGAAATGTATGATGAAATAAAAGAAATTATTCAGATTGTGAAGGGAGACGAAAATTTAATAGTCATGGGTGACTGGAATTCGAGTGTAGGAAAAGGGAGAGAAGGAAACATAGTAGGTGAATATCGATTGGGGGGAAGAAATGAAAGAGGAAGCCGCCTTGTAGAATTTTGCACAGAGCACAGCATAATCATAACTAAGACTTCGTTTAAGAATCATGAAATAAGGTTGTATACCTGGAAGAACCCTGGAGATACTAAAAGGTATCAGATAGATTATATAATGGTAAGACAGAGATTTAGGAACCAGGTTTTAATTGTAAGACATTTCCAGGGGCAGATGTGGACTCTGACCACAATCTATAGGTTATTACCTGTAGATTAAAACTGAAGAAACTGCAAAAAGGTGGAATTTAAGGAGATGGAACCTGGATAAACTGAAAGAACCAGAGGTTTTACAGAGATTCAGGGAGAGCATAAGGGAACAATTGACAGGAATGGGGGAAAGAAATACAGTAGAAGAAGAATGGGTAGCTTTGAGGGATGAAGTAGCGAAGGCAGCAGAGGATCAAGTAGGTAAAAGGACGAGGGCTAATAGAAATCCTTGGGTGACAGAAGAAATATTGAATTTAATTGATGAAAGGAGAAAATATAAAAATGCAGTAAATGAAGCAGGCAAAAAGGAATACAAACGTCTCAAAAATGAGATCGACAGGAAGTGCAAAATGGCTAAGCAGGGATGGCTAGAGGACAAATGTAAGGATGTAGAGGCCTATCTCACTAGGGGTAAGATAGATACTGCCTACAGGAAAATTAAAGAGACCTTTGGGGATAAGAGAACGACTAGTATGAATATCAAGAGCTCAGATGGAAACCCAGTTCTAAGCAAAGAAGGGAAAGCGGAAAGGTGGAAGGAGTATATAGAGGGTCTATACAAGGGCGATGTACTTGAGGACAATATTATGGAAATGGAAGAGGATGTAGATGAAGATGAAATGGGAGATATGATACTGCGTGAAGAGTTTGACAGAGCACTGAAAGACCTGAGTCGAAACAAGGCTCCCTGAAGTAGACAACATTCCATTGGAACTACTGACGGCCTTGGGAGAGCCAGTCCTGACAAAACTCTACCATCTGGTGAGCAAGATGTATGAGACAGGCGAAATACCCTCAGACTTCAAGAAGAATATAATAATTCCAATCCCAAAGAAAGCAGGTGTTGACAGATGTGAAAATTACCGAACTATCAGTTTTATAATTCACAGCTGCAAAATACTAACACGAATTCTTTACAGACGAATGGAAAAACTGGTAGAAGCGGACCTCGGGGAAGATCGGTTTGGATTCCGTAGAAACACTGGAACACGTGAGTCAATACAGACCTTACGACGCATCTTAGAAGAAAGATTAAGAAAAGGCAAACCTACGTTTCTAGTATTTGTAGACTTAGAGACAGTTTTTGACAATGTTGACTGGAATACTCTCTTTTAAATTCTAAAGGTGGCAGGGGTAAAATACAGGGAGCGAAAGGCTATTTACAATTTGTACAGAAACCAGATGGCAGTTATAAGAGTCGAGGGACATGAAAGGGAAGCGGTGGTTGGGAAGGGAGTAAGACAGGGTTGTAGCCTCTCCCCGATGTTGTTCAATCTGTATATTGAGCAAGCAGTAAAGGAAACAAAAGAAAAATTCGGAGTAGGTATTAAAATTCATGGAGAAGAAATAAAAACTTTGAGGTTCGCCGATGACATTGTAATTCTGTCAGAGACAGCAAAGGACTTGGAAGAGCAGTTGAATGGAATGGACAGTGTCTTGAAAGGAGGATATAAGATGAACATCAACAAAAGCAAAACAAGGATAATGGAATGTAGTCTAATTAAGTCAGGTGATGCTGAGGGAATTAGATTAGGAAATAAGGCACTTAAAGTAGTAAAGGAGTTTTGCTATTCGGGGAGTAAAATAACTGATGATGGTCGAAGTAGAGAGGATATAAAATGTAGGCTGGCAATGGCAAGGAAAGCGTTTCTGAAGAAGAGAAATTTGCTAACATCCAGTATTGACTTAAGTGTCAGGAAGTCATTTCTGAAAGTATTTGTATGGAGTGTAGCCATGTATGGAAGTGAAACATGGACGATAAATAGTTTGGACAAGAAGAGAATAGAAGCTTTCGAAATGTGGTGCTGCAGAAGAATGCTGAAGATTAGATGGGTAGATCACATAACTAATGAGGAAGTATTGAATAGGATTGGGGAGAAGAGAAGTTTGTAGCACAACTTGACCAGAAGAAGGGATCGGTTGGTAGGACATGTTCTGAGGCATCAAGGGATCACCATTTTAGTATTGGAGGGCAGCGTGGAGGGTAAAAATCGTAGAGGGAGACCAAGAGATGAATACACTAAGCAGATTCAGAAGGATGTAGGTTGCAGTAAGTACTGGGAGATGAAAAAGCTTGCACAGGATGGAGTAGCATGGAGAGCTGCATCAAACCAGTCTCAGAACTGAAGACCACAACAACAACAACAGCATTATCCTCCTGTTTCGTGTAATTATGGACTCCTAGTTGGCCCACAGATCTTTACTAAGCCTTCTGCCACCTGAAAGACGCATCCAGTAGATGATACAATTTCGCTCAGGCGAAGTCTTATCATTTGAAGTAAAATTCGCGACGTTTTGAATGCTCACCATTCATCTCACTGTAAGGCGTTAGCTGGTTTCGACTGCAGCGTTCCAATCGGTTTTAATTCAAGGGTCTCATTTATCCATACATATAATTTCATGTGGCAGCTGTACCCAAGTTGTTGTTGTTGTGGTCTTCAATCCTGAGACTGGTCTGATGCAGCTCTACATGCTACTCTATCCTGTGCAAGCTTCTTCATCTCCCAGTACCTACTGCAACCTACATCCTTCTGAATCTGCTTAGTGTATTCATCTCTTGGTCTCCCTCTACGATTTTTACCCTCCACGCTGCCCTCCAATGCTAAATTTGTGATCCCTTGATGCCTCAAAACATGTCCTACCAACCGATCCCTTCTTCTAGTCAAGTTGTGCCACAAACTTCTCTTCTCCCCAGTCCTATTCAATACCTCCGCATTAGTTACGTGATCTTCAACATTCTTCTGTAGCACCACATTTCGAAAGCTTCTATTCTCTTCTTGTCCAAACTAGTTATCGTCCATGTTTCACTTCCATACATGGATGGCTACACTCCATACAAATATTTTAAGAAACGACTTCCTGACACTTAAATCTATACTCGATGTTAACAAATTTCTCTTCTTCAGAAACGATTTCCTTGCCATTGCCAGTCTATATTTTATATCCTCTCTAATTCGACCATCATCAGTTACTTTACTCCCCAAGTAGCCGGCCGAAGTGGCCGTGCGGTTAAAGGCGCTGCAGCCTGGAACCGCAAGATCGCTACGGTCGCAGGTTCGAATCCTGCCTCGGGCATGGATGTTTGTGATGTCCTTAGGTTAGTTAGGTTTAATTAGTTCTAAGTTCTAGGGGACTAATGACCTCAGCAGTTGAGTCCCATAGTGCTCAGAGCCATTTGAACCATTTTTTTTACTCCTCAAGTAGCAAAACTCCTTTACTACTTTAAGTGTCTCATTTCCTAATCTAATTCCCTCAGCATCACCCGATTTCATTTGACTACATTCCGTTATCCTCGTTTTGCTTTTATTGATGTTCATCTTATAGCCTTCTTTCAAGACACTGTCCATTCCGTTCAACTGCTCTTCCAAGTCCTTTGCTGTCTCTGACAGAATTACAATGTCATCGGCGAACCTCTAAGTTTTTACTTCTTCTCCATGAATTTTAATACCTACTCCGAATTTTTCTTTCGTTTCCCTTACTGCTTGCTCAATATACAGATTGAATAACATCGGGGACAGGCTACAACCCTGTCTCACTCCTTTCCCAACCACTTGTAGGGAAGCAGCCTACTCACGCTGTAGTAAATTCATATCAGTTTCCATTTTGTGTGCCAGCCAGTCTGCTGTAACTATCTCTGACGTCATAAATGTTGCGCAATACCTTAAAAATCAAGCAAATGAACTAAAACTTTTCTAGCATGTCAGTAATAATACTAAATTAATGTGTGTTAAATATCAGTTCGATATCTTCAGCCATTTTCGAAATTTGGACGTTTTTCTGAAGAAATCATTGGCGCAACAGAAACGAGCTAGAGACTTCAAAATTTATATTTAGATTCATCTTTCATAATGATTTAATAAAAATAGTACTTTGGATTTCACAAATTAAGATTTTAGTGGAAATTCATGATTTTCTGGTTTTCATCTCAAAACTGAAGGAAGCAAGATAGATTAAGTAGGCTAATAAATAAGGCTAGGATGTTTAGATTTAAATAGGTTGGAGGTCCGCTATGACTATGAAGATGTGAAAAGTTTCTTTTGAATACCTATAAAATTATAGCGATAGCGGATCTCAAGAGGGCCAGTTCAGAGCTCATCTGCTGCGTGCAGTGTAATTTAATTAATTCTCTCGCCCAAAATATTTAACTTAGCCACGTCAAAATTTTATTATCAATACTTACCTGCGTGCTGAATGCACGTTTAAATTAAGAGCTTCATCGGCCATCAGCAAAAGAAGTTATAAAATATTATGTAAATTGAAGTGGTGCGTTACTAGCCCAGCGGCTAGTCGAGAGAGCCGATTTGATCAGGCGTTCCCTTAACCGTCCGCACCGCGGCTATATACACTCCTGGAAATGGAAAAAAGAACACATTGACACCGGTGTGTCAGACCCACCATACTTGCTCCGGACACTGCGAGAGGGCTGTACAAGCAATGATCACACGCACGGCACAGCGGACACACCAGGAACCGCGGTGTTGGCCGTCGAATGGCGCTAGCTGCGCAGCATTTGTGCACCGCCGCTGTCAGTGTCAGCCAGTTTGCCGTGGCATACGGAGCTCCATCGCTGTCTTTAACACTGGTAGCATGCCGCGACAGCGTGGACGTGAACCGTATGTACAGTTGACGGACTTTGAGCGAGGGCGTATAGTGGGCATGCGCGAGGCCGGGTGGACGTACCGCCGAATTGCTCAACACGTGGGGCGTGAGGTCTCCACAGTACATCGATGTTGTCGCCAGTGGTCGGCGGAAGGTGCATGTGCCCGTCGACCTGGGACCGGACCGCAGCGACGCACGGATGCACGCCAAGACCGTAGGATCCTACGCAGTGCCGTAGGGGACCGCACCGCCACTTCCCAGCAAATTAGGGACACTGTTGCTCCTGGGGTATCGGCGAGGACCATTCGCAACCGTCTCCATGAAGCTGGGCTACGGTCCCGCACACCGTTAGGCCGTCTTCCGCTCACGCCCCAACATCGTGCAGCCCGCCTCCAGTGGTGTCGCGACAGGCGTGAATGGAGGGACGAATGGAGACGTGTCGTCTTCAGCGATGAGAGTCGCTTCTGCCTTGGTGCCAATGATGCTCGTATGCGTGTTTGGCGCCGTGCAGGTGATCGACACAATCAGGACTGCATACGACCAAATCACACAGGGCCAACACCCGGCATCATGGTGTGGGGAGCGATCTCCTACACTGGCCGTACACCACTGGTGATCGTCGAGGGGACACTGAATAGTGCACGGTACATCCAAACCGTCATCGAACCCATCGTTCTACCATTCCTAGACCGGCAAGGGAACTTGCTGTTCCAACAGGACAATGCACGTCCGCATGTATCCCGTGCCACCCAACGTGCTCTAGAAAGTGTAGGTCAACTACCCTGGCCAGCAAGATCTCCAGATCTGTCCCCCATTGAGCATGTTTGGGACTGGATGAAGCGTCGTCTCACGCGGTCTGCACGTCCAGCACGAACGCTGGTCCAACTGAGGCGCCAGGTGGAAATGGCATGGCAAGCCGTTCCACAGGACTACAACCAGCATCTCTACGATCGTCTCCATGGGAGAATAGCAGCCTGCATTGCTGCGAAAGGTGGATACACACTGTACTAGTGCCGACATTGTGCATGCTCTGTTGCCTGTGTCTATGTGCCTGTGGTTCTGTCAGTGTGATCATGTGATGTATCTGACCCCAGGAATGTGTCAATAAAGTTTCCCCTTCCTGGGACAATGAATTCACGGTGTTCTTATTTCAATTTCCAGGAGTGTATATAAGAACGCTGCGCGAGGAGAAAAGGTCCCAGTTCTCTCCAGACGCTGAATGACACGCCATCTGTGTCGGTAGTCGCGTCGCATCAGTGTATCTGCTACAAACAGCCTCGGGTGCCGTATTAAGTTGCTAGAGATACGCGGAACCATGAAAACATTTTATGTGAAGTGTTAATTCTGGAATGATTTTCATTATCTAGCTTCAGTTTGCGTATTGTCGTATTTTCACGTGCCGTCGCGGGACAGACATTCTACCAAATATTTAGCGTGGCGTTTGATGAAATACTCTCATCAAATTATGGCGAGCATTCTTTTTAACATTTAATTCGGACATTTATAGTTGCATCAGCGCATTAGACTCTGAACTGCTCTGTTAGTTAGGTTGTAGGGATACTTGTATTTTTTATCAGTGAATTTCAGAATATACTCAACTATTCTGGAAAACCGTTTTTGATTAGAAATCCCGGACAATCTCCTAATTCCTCAGAGCTATAAGCTGCAGCTATAATGGTATCTCAATTGAAGTGGGCACTAGGATCTCTAATTACTGGCTCCATGTTTTATTAAATCACTTTCTGGGTTCTTCTTCTTCGGTTATCAACCCACAGGTTGGTTGGCAGCAGCACGCCATTCCGTTCTTTTGTCAACTTTCTTCTTCATATCTGCATAGGTCTGGCACCCGATGTCATTTATTACTTGTTGAATGTAGCTTAATCTAGGTCGTCCTCGGCGAGTTCTTCCTTCAATGATTCCTTCTAATATTCTCTTAATGAAATTGTTATGCCGTAAAATGTGACCTATGAAGGTTATTCTTCTTTTCTGTATATTTCGCCAAAGAGATCTGTTTTCTTTCACTCTTCTGAGGACATCTTCGTTTGTAGCCTTGTCTCGCCAGCTGATTTTTTCCATTCTCCGGTAGCACCACATTTCGAATGCCTCTAATCTTCTCTTTTCTTCTTTTCCACTGGTCCAAGTTTCACATCCGTAAAGGGCTGTACTCCACACATAGGTTTTCATGACTCTCTTTCTTACGTCTAAACTAACATTTCTACTCGTCAGTAAGTTTCTTTTTCCATTGAATGCTATTTTGGCAAGTTGTATTCTGTTTTTAATGTCACTTTTGCTCCTTCCATCTGCTGTTATTTTGCTACCTAAGTAGTTAAATTCTGTAACCTGCCCTAGTTTCTCTCCCTTTATTGTTATTCGTATGGGTTCATTGTAGTTCAGGGCGCCACTCACCATCACTTTAGTCTTTTTCTTATTTATTTTCATTCCATACTGTTCTTTTAAGGTGTTTTCCATTTCATTGAGTGCGGCTTCTAAATCTTCTTTCCTTTCTGTAATTATGGCGATATCATCTGCATATCGCAACATATCTATTTTCATTCCGTTAAGTTTTATTCCTACTTCAATATTCTCTCTTATTTTGTCTATTGCTTCTTGGATATATGCGTTGAAAATTACTGGAGATAGTGGGCATCCCTGTCTCACTCCTTTCCTTATTCTTGCTGTTTCTTCTTTGTTTTCCTTCTTAACTAAGGCTGTTTCATTTTGGTATATTTTAAAGATTATCCTTCTATCATTATATTTCAGACCAGCCTTCTTCAGAATTCTAAACATTTCTGGCCATACAACATTGTCAAATGCCTTTTCGAGGTCTACGAAGGCTATAAATACTTGTTTGTTTTTGGAAATTTGTTTCTCAATTATTAGTCTTAAAGATAAGATTGCTTCCCTCGTCCCTACACCGCTTCTAAAACCGAATTGGTCTTCACTTAGAGTGCTATTCAATTGGTTTTCAACTCTTTTCAAAATTATTCTTATTAGAATTTTTGATGCGTGTGAAAGAAGACTGAGTGTTCGATGGTTTTCACAGTCCATAGTAGATGCTTTCTTAGGTATGGGGAATATGATGCATTTCTGATAGTCTTCAGGAACTTCACCTGTTTTGTATATTTTCTGTATGAGTTGCAGTAATGTAGCTTTCATTTTGTCTCCTGATTTCTTAATTAGTTCAGAAGGTATATCATCAACACCTGCCGCTTTCTTATCTGGTAGTTCTTTTAGTGCTTTTTCAAATTCATCTTTCAGAATTGTGTCCCCTAGTTCTTCTTTCTCTACTTCTTCGCTTAATTCTATCATATTATCTGTTAGAGGGTCTCCTTGATATAGCTCTTCAATGTATTCTTGCCATCTCTTCAGCGTGTCATATCCAAATAGTACCTTGCCCTCTTTGTTCTTTATAGTTCCTGAAGATTTTACTTTCCGTTTAGCAAAGTTTTGTTTTATTGTTCTGTAGGCCAAGTCAGTTTTTCCTTTAACCATGTTTTCCTCCACCTCTTTACAAATGCTGTTGAGGTAATTTTCTTTTGCTTTCCTAGATTCTCTGTTTATTTGGTTTCTAAGCTTTCTATATTTGTTTTCGCTTTGCTCGTCAGAGGCATTTTTGTATAGTCTTCTTTCTTCCATTAGACAAATTATTTCAGGTGTTATCCACTCTTTCCTGTTTACAGGTTTGGCTTTCCCAATAAATTCTTCTGCTGCTTTATGTATGCCTTCTTTGATTTGTTTCCACTCCTCGTTAGTACTCCCGGGAATAATGTTTGATGCCATCTCATCAGTTTTCCGTGCATAAGGGATCACTAGTTCTTCAGACTTTAGGTTATCTCTGTTCCATACTTTGTTCGTTTTTCTCTCTAATCGCTTGAGTTTGAGTAAGCATTTCATCATTACAAGGTTGTGATCACTATTAATATCCGCAGACGGGTAGCTTCTGCAATCCTTGATTTGGTTTTTAAAACGCGATTTTACTAATATATAGTCGATTTGGTGTCTTCTAGTATCTCCTGGGGCTTTCCACGTGTACCTTCTTCTTTTATGGTGGTTGAAAAGGGAGTTCGCTATGACCAACTTGTTTTTGGCACAAAATTCAATTAGCCGGCTTCCTCTTTCGTTTCTATCTCCTAGACCATATTTCCCTACAATTCCGTCAACTTTCTCTTCTCCAACACTAGCATTCCAATCTCCCATTATAATTAAGTTCTCTTCACCTTTAACATAATTTATAACTTTGTTGATGTCTTCATACACTGTTTCTATTACATCGTCTTCTTCTGCCGATGTCGGCATATAGACTTGTACTATTACCGTGTTCTTTGGTTTGGTTCCAATTTTGACTAGTATTATCCTAGAGTTAAATTGCACATATCCTGTGACTAGATTCCCGAGTTTTCCTTTTAGAATTATTCCAACTCCACCGATTCCAGTTGTTCCTTGGTTAGTACCTGTATGAATGATACGATAATTTCCTGATCTGAAGTCTCCTGGTTCAGGCCATCGCATCTCAGATATTCCTATTATGTCTGTTCCCATTCTGTCCATCTCTAGTTTGAGGTTCTCTAATTTCCCGCATTGGAGGAGTGTTCTTACATTCCATGTTGCTATTTTTAGTGTATTCTTCAACTTTGCCTGACCTTCCATTGTCCCCACCCGGAGATCCGATTGGGGGACTATTACTCCGGATTTATGTTTAACAGAAGATTCTGGCATGGTGCGCTACTGATTCTTGGGATATCTTGAGTGATCTTTAATGGAGTGGTTTCCCGTTGCCTTCTCCATCCTATGCCGTTGACTGTGAAGTTCTTCCGCCTTTAGGAGCAATTTCTCACTCCAAGGACAAGAGAGTGCCCTGCCTCTATCCGCTCATCCGCTCTCTTTGAGACCGTTGGCACTTGATAGGGGGCGTTTCCTTATCCCGGGAAACACTCGGTCGTCAGAGCCTCGTTAGCAATAACAGGGTGTGCCGTGCAGCAATCCTTAGCTGCAACTCGGGTAGGTGAGGTTGACATTTGTACAGGAGAGGCTGTTAGAGTCGCTTCACTGTACCTTACACCCCAACTTTTTTTTTTTTTTTTTTTTTTTTTTTTTTTTTTTTTTTTTTTTTTTTTTTTCTGGGTGCCAAGAAGTAAATAGAGAGCCAGTGTTGAGAACGGCGAAAGACAGCATTAACAACATTGTAAGAGCCAGAAACTGATTCTACATGCAAGCGTTTATCCAGCAATTAATTAAATTATTTTTACAAAACTTATCCACCGCCCCACATATGGTGCATCGGCCGGGAAATCAACTAAGTGAAAGTGATTTTTAACTATTCGGATTCGCGAGTGAAATGCGACACGCAACTGAGAATAGAACAGTGAATGTGTTACGTGTGTATGTGGACGACGCAATTGGATTAACAACGCCTCTGGATTGACGGAGCTGCACTGAGTCTAGCGGTGCTGCCGGCATCGCGAGAAGCCAGTCTCGCCGCACCGCAGTCGTCCACTGGAGCAGCCGGCGCAGCGCCTGCAATTGTGGGCCACGCAAACACACAACAGCCGTCGGAGAGCCGTCTGCAGTTCAACGTGCCACGTCGCATCAGGAATCCTGGTACGCCGCGCCGGCAACGCCATACGTCGTGCAGAAGGAACTAAGTTAAGTGAAAAGCTGTTAAAAATTTTACTAACCTGCACTAAAAGACTGTTGGCGATGGAACCGCCAAAAGAAACTGAGGTTAAACTTATATCAGAACTTATGTCTGTTGAGGAAACTGTAAATCCAGACAACGGTTCGAGTGTAAATATGCATGAAAATAGTAATGTTAAAGTGAAAAATGAAGTATTGTCTCCGGACAGTAGTGTGCGAAGGGGAAATGATTCAATAATAGAGACCCCTGTAGTAAAGCGGAAAGTAGAAATTGTAAATTTATTGGATGATAGTTTCTCTGATGAATTAAAAATGAAACAGTCATCAGAGATGGTAGAGTTTAAGAAGGAGAAGTTAGATATGACTAATCAGTCAGAAGTTTCATTTAGTTTTGATGATTCTGGTGTTGGAGCTAGTTTTTCGTCACCTGAGTGTGATAAAAAGCCAGCCAGTGAGCAACCCAAAGATGCTGGGGCTGTTGATCTAAATGTTATATTACAAGCAATAGCTGCCAGTAATGCACAAATGACAGCTGATTTAAAGTCTGAAATGGTGGCCAGTCAAACAAATTTTAATAAACGGTTTGAGGCAATGGACAATCAATTAGAATCCAATAATGCTGAAATGTCAGCCAGTAATGCTGAATTAAAGTCTGAAATAAGTGAGGTCAAAAGCAGTAATGCTGAATTAAAGTATGAGATTATGGCCAGCCAAACTAATTTTAATAAACGATTGGAGGTAATGGACGATACCTTCAAGGCTGGTTGCAATAAGTTGAAAGAGGATCTAGATGGTTTGAATTATAAAATTGATTACAATCATGAAGATATTAAGAAAAAGGTTGCTCAACAGTTTTCTGAAATGTATAAAACAGTTAAATCCGAAGTTGCTGAGGTTCGCAAAGACTTCCAAATGGAAGATGCGAAGCTGGAGCACAAGTTAACAGAAAAGATCGAGGCGGAATCTGAACTGTGCTCAGATAGATTTAAAGATGTTAATATAAAAGTAAACATATGTCAAGCAGAAGTAGAAGCAATCAAAACTGACACTACTCATATTGTGCAAAGAGTAGATAATGTTGAAATGAAAGTAGAAAATATAAGTACTAACATTGCTAACATTGAGAGTAAAGTAGCTTCAGTAACTTCTGGTAATGGTAATGTACAACAAGTTGTAGCTGCAAACGCCACTTTTATCGGGTGTCGGCAGTTCTTGCGGTTCGATCCAGACAAAAATATCCATCCATTAGATTTCTGGAACGATTTTGAAGATGTGATTCCACCAACTTGGTCTGAGCGAGAGAAAATCTCATTTATTAGAAGCCATTTAGCAGGTGACGCCATGCGTTGGTCAGCTGATGTTATGTTGAAGTGTAAAACATTAGCGGAGTTTAAAACAGCTTTCATTAATGAGTATTGGTCTAGTAATAAGCAAAATGAAGTGTTGAGAGAATTTTGGAGTGGGAAACGCTTCAATGCAGGCAAGGAATCAATTAAAGAGTTTGCTAGGTTATGGATTTCACGTTTATCACATTTGGACGAAAAGCTAAAACCTGAAATGATAATACTGGGTCTTGAAGCCAAACTGCCATGGTACTGCCAAACTAGAATTATATCAGCCCCTAGAGACAATCTGGATCGTTTCATTGAGTATTTGGAACGTGTAGAACGTGTTGCTGCCAATGAGGAGCAAGCACGTAATAACCGAAATGCCAATAACAATAATAGTAATTTTAGGAACGAGCAAAATGGCAATGTAAACATCAGAACAGTAGGTGTTCGCCATCCTAAGAGAGATAGGAATTGGGGAAATAATTATCAGAACCAACCATGGCATCCAAGGGATACTAATTTTGTTCCAAACAGAAATATGCATGTAAACAACAGTACGGAAAGTAATGCTATGCCAGCTAACTATAATGAAACTAAAGGAAACAGTAGTAGGCCGAGGCAGGAAAACTAGTTCCCGTCTATGAGGACACTGGCGCTCACCAGGCGGTTACTTTTCCTAAGCCAGTAGTTAAGGGAATTGGTAAGACAGATCAGAATACTCAGACTGAACATGTGGAGGAAGAGCCGGTAGCACCTAAGGATACAACAGAAATATTAGATCACTCACAGTATTTGATAGATACCGTATTAGAGACGCTTTCTAAGTGGGAAGAGAAAGAGAAGGCGCAGCAGTGTAACGATAGGGACGAGCTACAAAATATTGAATTGTCAGGTGAAGAAGCAGAAGAAATTCATGCTTATATTTACGATGAGGATGATGTGCTCTTATCTAAAGTGCCTGTGCAGGATGTTGATAATGTACTAATAGATTTAGGACAGGAGATAAGTGGGAATGTAGAGGGTAGGCTGTTTGGGGTCGATGAACCCAGTAGCTGTGACCAGTTGTCACTTGAGAAGGAAACCGACGATAATGGTAAAAGTGGTTTAGCTGTAACTAGTGTTATGCCCGGTCTGGAGGCGCAGAATCGCTCAGACTACAGTAATTTGGGTCATGTTCAGCAAACTAAATGTAATGAAGTCGTGCGGTGTTTCGATTTAAAATTAATAGACCGACTGGAAAAGGCAGCTGAAAATGTAATTCAGGAAACCCCTACACACTGTGACCTAAATGTAATGAAGACAGATGTCGATCACTTTAGTTGGAGACAAATCCAAAAGGAACTACTAGATGAATGTGAGGAACCACCTGTACAACCTAGAATAAGCCACCCTATAATAATAGTGAATATGTTGGGTATCAATGTAAGTTGTCTCTTAGACAGTGGAAGTGAGGTGAGTGCGATATCTCAGTCCTTCTTTGATGCATTACCTGGTAAAAACAAGCTTACAGTAATGAGGATATCAGGACTAAGAATAATTGGTGCTACTGGCAAGGTGTCAAAAACGGTAAAGCAAGAAGCTTTACTACCCTTTAACATTAATGGTAATTTAATTGATCATCCATGTTTAATTGTAAACAATCTCAGTATTGAGGTTTTAATTGGCATAGATTTCTTGTCAAAATATCAGAGTGTTGTTGACTTTGAAAGAAGCCAGTTAAAAATGGTCTTGCCAATAACCGGAGTAATTATAGTACCTTTTAGTGGTAAACATGTAGTAACTGATGATGGAACTTGGGAGCTGCCTATACGAGTTCTGAAAAATAGGAGGTATTGGAACGAAGGTGTTAATCTTAATACCAGTAAGCTGAACACAGAAGAAGAAGAAGAAGCAATTATTTTAGACAAAATAGAAGCTAAATTGCAGGAAATCGATAGGATTTCAGCCAATCAGAAGGAAGAACTGAGACAGGTTCTAAAAAGGCATCATAAGGTATTTTCAGATCGACCTGGCAGATTCATAGGTAGCCAATGAATGCTGTAGGGAGGAGGTTGTTCTGTAACCTCTACACCGTGTGGCAGCTGTGCAGTCCCAGCTGTGTGAGATCTTCTTTCCCTTTCAGGTCTCACTCATTCTTCATCTTTCCTATCCACAAAAAAAAATTTTCGACCTCTTCTTTCATACATTAAATTTTCCGGTATGGTTATCAATACAGCATTAAACCAATGAATGCTGTAGGGAGGAGGTTGTTCTGTAACCTCTACACAGTGTGGCAGCTGTGCAGTCCCAGCTGTGTGAGATCTTCTTTCCTTTTCAGGTCTCACTCACTCTTCATCTTTTCTATCCACCTAAAATTTCAAACTCTTCTTTACAGCATTAAACTAATGAATGCTGTAGGGAGGAGGTTGTTCTGTAACCTCTACACAGTGTGGCAGCTGTGCAGTCCCAGCTGTGTGAGATCTTCTTTCCCTTTCAGATCTCACTCATTCTTCCTCTTTCCTGTCCTCAAAAATTTCTACCTCTTCTTTCCAGACATGAAAATTTTCTGTCATGGCTATCAAGCCATGAGTTATGTAACCATTCTATCTACCGATTAGTGACAAAGAAAATACCTAATGTGACAAACCTAATAGTGACAAACAATAGAGAAGTATGATGTAATTAAGATACAAATGTATTTGAGTAACAATTATGTATAGAACCCAGGTAATATAGTAACTACAAAGTGTTGTTTTATTGGAAATGGTCCACCAACAGTAATTTAAAAAGATATATGAATTCATGTACAAGCAGGATCTGAAGTGGTAGTGAAACCTAGTGTATGCATTAGAGCTAACTAAGAAATAGTAAAGGAAATTGCTTAGTGTTATGAAAAATATGCAGATAAGTTGTAAGGATAAACTCACCTTGTGTAGCCAGGAATAGCAGTGTAATAGAATTGAGCAAGTGTTTGTGGTTGAGACGTGAAGGACACGTCCCTGAAGTATTTATAAGGTTGGAGCTGGCCATTATTTTAGTGTAGTGTGTGACAGGATACACCTACACGTATTGAGGTTATGAGTTGGAGGCGTGAATGCGACCATAGGTACCCTTATGTTAGATGAGACAGAGCAGCTCATGGTGTCCTGTAGGTTTAAGGAATTTAGCATTACGCTCGTCCATAATTACTTGATGCACTTTAGTGGTAGGTCTGAGAGAGACTACCTGAGGTTTCAGCGTCCGATCGAGTGGAAATGGATTGCCACGTGAGCAAACTAATCAGCTGCAATACACTATGAATATGAAATAAATGTGCTATCCTATGCTTTAAATATTAATAGAATGAGTGTTAAATAAGTTCATACACTAGCAAAGTAAATAAATAACATACGGACAGGCGTGAAACATTATTCTAGCTCAGCATAAATACACTTCAAAGTAAGTAAGTACCTAATTGCAGATGTGGAACTGGCAACAGCAGAGGACCAATAGGTGGATTTATTAGTCAACTAAACGTAGTGGGTTTTGAACACTCACAACTGTACTATTACCAAAAGTTACTCATATGTACAAAGAAGCTGAGAAAACTACTAATCAAATATACTCATACTATCTCTAAGAATAAGGTAATCGAAGATGAGTCAGCTAAGTGAGTAAAATACACATTTGTCAGGAATGTACCGAGCATTGGTTCAGTGTTCCGGCCCAGAAATAACAAATTCAGATTAAATATGATTTATGATTGTATGCCTTAGGAGCATAAATTTTCTCTGATACATGACTAAAGGCGTTTTGAGCCATTTGTTTAACGATTTTATGACAGTTAAGTAACTGCGAGAGTAATACTGAAAAAGCTCTGTTAACTTTGTTCAAGTAAAATATTGATGGATAAAATGTATATATCCCCATTTCATTGTAACCCACCCATAGATATTAAGTGAACAGAGTCTGAGGCACTCTTTTTGTTTGTTTTCCAGGAAAAACCAGATAATGGCAGCCTGGTAGCTGCGTGAAAGCGTGGAGTGACTTGGACACAACTCACAGTGACCCCTCCCCTTTCCCCCATGTAATTTAGAGAGAACGTGAAGGACGCACACCATAGCAACTTCCCCGCCTCTACCCTTGTGAATGGAAGTGTAGGACGCCAGCCAAAGCGGCTACAACCACGTGTGTAAAAATTATTTGTGAACTTTTCTTTCAGGTTTAGAAAAGACTGCTAAGAGATAATTATCTGTTTATGTATCATGTTATTTTCTTTGAATTTGTGTATGTAAAAATGTATTTAATGTATTTAATGGATCTAAGATAATTTTTCAATTTGTATATGTTTGTTTGTCTAAGGCAATATGTATGCCAAAATATTTCATTGACTTTGCTTAAAATTTTGAGTAATGACATTGTTTAAAAGGCAGTGAACATGCCTACAATTTAAATAATTAATGTAGGTAATCAGTTTTCTTTAATGTTTCTACAGGTTTATATTTCAATTTTGATTTTTCGTAGGGAGTTAAACTGTACTCTTGCTTCCCTTTTTGAAATTAAATTTTTTTTTTTCATTCATTAACATTCATAAACAAAAAATTTAAGTAGAGGGTGATGTAGGGAAGCAGCCTACTCACGCTGTAGTAAATTCACATCAGTTTCCATTTTGTGTGCCAGCCAGTCTGCTGTAACTAGCTCTGACGTGATAAATGTTGCGCAATACCTTAAAAAATCAAGCAAATGAACTAAAACTTTTCTAGCATGTCAGGAATAATACTAAATTAATGTGTGTTAAATATCAGTTTGATAACTTCAGCCATTTTCGAAATTTGGACGTTTTTCTGAAGAAATCGTTGGCGCAACAGAAAAGAGCTAGAGGCTTCAAAATTTATATTTAGATTCATCTTTCGTAATGATTTAATAAAAATAGTACTTTGGATTTCACAAATTAAGATTTTAGTGGAAATTCATGATTTTCTGGTTTTCATCTCAAAACTGAAGGAAGCAAGATAGATTAAGTAGGCTAATAAATAAGGCTAGGATGTTTAGATTTAAATAGGTTGGAGGTCCGCTATGACTATGAAGATGTGAAAAGTTTCTTTTGAATACCTATAAAATTATAGCGATAGCGGATCTCAAGAGGGCCAGTTCAGAGCTCATCTGCTGCGTGCAGTGTAATTTAATTAATTCTCTCGCCCAAAATATTTAACTTAGCCACGTCAAAATTTTATTATCAATACTTACCTGCGTGCTGAATGCACGTTTAAATTAAGAGCTTCATCGGCCATCAGCAAAAGAAGTTATAAAATATTATGTAAATTGAAGTGGTGCGTTACTAGCCCAGCGGCTAGTCGAGAGAGCCGATTTGATCAGGCGTTCCCTTAACCGTCCGCACCGCGGCTATATATATAAGAACGCTGCGCGAGGAGAAAAGGCCCCAGTTCTCTCCAGACGCTGAATGACACGCCATCTGTGTCGGTAGTCGCGTCGCATCAGTGTACCTGCTACAAACAGCCTCGGGTGCCGTATTAAGTTGCTAGAGATACGCGGAACCATGAAAACATTTTATGAGAAGTGTTAATTCTGGAATGATTTTCATTATCTAGCTTCAGTTTGCGTATTGTCGTATTTTCACGCGCCGTCGCGGGACAGACATTCTACCAAATATTTAGCGTGGCGTTTGATGAAATACTCTCATCAAATTATGGCGAGCATTCTTTTTAACATTTAATTCGGACATTTATAGTTGCATCAGCGCATTAGACTCTGAACTGCTCTGTTAGTTAGGTTGTAGGGATACTTGTATTTTTTATCAGCGAATTTCAGAATATACTCAACTATTCTGGAAAACCGTTTTTGATTAGAAATCCCGGACAATCTCCTAACTCCTCAGAGCTATAAGCTGCAGCTATAATGGTATCTCAATTGAAGTGGGCACTAGGATCTCTAATTACTGGCTCCATGTTTTATTAAATCACTTTCTGGGTGCCAAGAAGTAAATAGAGAGCCAGTGTTGAGAACGGCGAAAGACAGCATTAACAACATTGTAAGAGCCAGAAACTGATTCTACATGCAAGCGTTTATCCAGCAATTAATTAAATTATTTTTACAAAACTTATCCGCCGCCCCACACACTGCTTCCCTCTCATGCCCCTCGACTCTTATAACTGCCATCTGGTTTCTGTACAAATTGTAAATTGCCTTTCGCTCCCTGTATTTTACCCCTGCCACCTTCAGAATTTGAAAGAGAGTATTCCAGTTAACATTGTCAAAAGCTTTCTCTAAGTCTACAAATACTAGAACCGTAGGTTAGCCTTTTCTTAATCTTTCTTCTAAGATGCGTCGTAAGGTTAGTATTGCCTCACGTGTTCCAACATTTCTACGGAGTCCAAACCGATCTTCCCCGAGGTCCGCTTCTACCAGTTTTTCCATTCGTCTGTAAAGAACTCGCGTTAGTATTTTGCAGCTGTGACTTATTAAACTGGTAGTTCGGTAATTTTCACATCTGTCAACACCTGCTTTCTTTGGGATTGGAATTATTATATTCTTCTTGAAGTCTGAGGGTATTTCGCCTGTCTCATACATCTTGCTCACCAGATGGTAGAGTTTTGTCAGGACTGGCTCTCCCAAGGCCGTCAGTAGTTCCAATGGAATGTTGTCTACTTCAGGGAGCCTTGTTTCGACTCAGGTCTTTCAGTGCTCTGTCAAACTCTTCACGCAGTATCATATCTCCCATTTCATGTTCATCTACATCCTCTTCCATTTCCATAATATTGTCCTCAAGTACATAGCTCTTGTATAAACCCTCTATATACTCCTTCCACCTTTCTGCCGTCCCTTCTTTGCTTGGAACTGGGTTGCCATCTGAGCTCTTGATATTCATACAAGTGGTTCTCTTCTCTCCAAAGGTCTCTTTAATTTTCCTGCAGGCAGTATCTATCTTACCCCTAGTGAGACAAGCCTCTACATCCTTACATTTGTACTCTAGCCATCCCTGCTTAGCCATTTTGCACTTCCTGTCGATCTCATTTTTGAGACGTTTGTATTCCTTTTTGCCTGCTTCATTTACTGCATTTTTATATTTTCTCCTTTCATCAATTAAATTCAATATTTCTTCTGTTACCCAACGATTTCTATTAGCCCTCGTCTCTTTACCTACTTGATCGTCTGCTGCCTTCACTACTTCATCCCTCAGAGCTACCCATTCTTCTTCTACTGTATTTCTTTCCCCCATTCCTGTCAATTGTTCCCTTATGCTCTCCCTGAAACTTTGTACAACCTCTGGTTCTTTCAGTTTATCCAGGTCCCATCTCCTTAAATTCCCACCTTTTTGCAGTTTCTTCAGTTTAAATCTGCAGTTCATAACCAATGGATTGTGGTCAGATTACACATCTGCCCGTGGAAATGTCTTACAATTTAGAACCTGGTTCCTAAATCTCTGTCTTACCATTATATAATCTATCTGATACCTTTTAGTATCTCCAGGATTCTTCCAGGTATACAACCTTCTTTTATGATTCTTGAACCAAGTGTTAGCTATGATTAAGTTATGCTCTGTGCAAAATTGTACAAGGCGGCTTCCTCTTTCATTTCTTCCCCCCAATCCATATTCACCTACTATGTTTCCTTCTCTCCCTTTTCCTACTGACGAATTCCAGTCACCCATGACTATTAAATTTTCGTCTCCCTTCACTACCTGAATAATTTCTTTTATCTCGTCATACATTTCATCTATTTCTTCATCATCTGCAGAGCTAGTTGGCATATAAACTTGTACTACTGTAGTAGGGATTGGCTTTGTGTCTATCTTGGCCACAATAATACGTTCACTATGCTGTTTGTAGTAGCTTACCCGCACTCCTAATTTTTTATTCATTATTAAACCTACTCCTGCATTACCCCTATTTGATTTTGTGTTTGTAACCCTGTAATCACCTGACCAAAAGTCTTATTCCTCCTGCCACCGAACTTCACTAATTCCCATTATATCTAACTTTAACCTATCCATTTCCCTTTTTAAATTTTCTAACCTACCTGCCCGATAAAGGGATCTGACATTCCACGCTCCGATCCGTAGAACACCAGTTTTCTTTCTCCTGATAACGACGTCCTCCTGAGTAGTCCCCGCCCGGAGATCCGAATGGGGGACCATTTTACCTCCGGAATATTTTACCCAAGAGGACGCCATCATCATGTCCTCGGGAAAAATTACGGCTGTAGTTTCCCCTTGCTTTCAGCCGTTCGCAGTACCAGCACAGCAAAGCCGTTTTGGTTAATGTTACAAGGCCAGATCAGTCAATCATCCAGACTGTTCCCCCTGCAACTACTGAAAAGGCTGCTGCCCCTCTTCAGGAACCACACGTTTGTCTGGCCTCTCAACAGATACCCCTCCGTTGTGGTTGCACCTACGGTACGGCCATCTGTATCGCTGAAGCACGCAAGCCTCCCCACCAACGGCAAGGTCCATGGTTAATGGGGGGGGGGGGGGGGGGGGTACCCAAGTTACGACTTTAAAACAGAAGTTACTGTAGATCACGTCATAACTCCATTAACATGTACATATCTACGTCCGTAAATCTGGCGCAGAAAGTACAGTATTTCATGCACCTTAATATAGATATTCCAGTTTAAACCATCTGCATACAAGAGAGGTAGGCGAAAAACTTGCCTGTTAAACTGATACCGATATGCTAGTTCTGAGTAATCAGTATTTTTCGGTATTTCTTTGGTCTCGGTTATTACAGGTTGTGTTTCATTTTGTACTAGTAACCAGGTAACAATCCGACATATCAATTTGCCACAGAGTCAGTGCCAGTTTTTTTAATGAAACTGTATTAAAAAAACGAGAGCTTCCGATATCTGCCACTATCGGGCAACGAATTGGCGACAAATGAAAATTTGTAAGAACACCAGGTTTCGGAACCGGGTCTCCTGTTTACCAGACAGATACAGTAATTTCCTACACCACCTTTGCACATGATTACACACAAGTGAGTGGACTACCCAAAAACGTCTCCCTCCTCAACCAACATTCCCATTTGCCACACAACACCATAGTAGTGATCCCGAGCCTTTTTTTCCTGTTCTTTGCTCGTCACATCATGCGAAATCCTACACGATGTCGCGAAAGAGTTCTGTGCACTGAATGATCATTGTAGCCGCCAAAAACTTAAAAAAAGAGTAATATATACATTTCTTTATTATTATATTATATTATATTATATTATTATAATATACATAAATGTAGACATATAAAATATAGGAATACAGAAAATATAAAATATAGAAAAATGGAAAAGCGGTAAAAGAAATTTTAATAACATCATTGACAGAAACGAGCAACAAACTTATAACATAATAATCGAAACAGTACTGCTGAGACAAAATGTAGCTCTTGCCGTGTGGAGAGGCATATTAGACGATGCACCTAATCATTAAGGTAGTTCCACACTGCCGTGCTCCAACATCGGCTGTATTGCGTAATGGCATCATCTTTAGTTCGGGCGTATTTTAGAAAGTGTGGTAGGACTAAAGAATAGTGCTCCATTTGCTTTAAAAGATTAAATACGAGAGGAGGCACAAGACACTTGCGACATCATATAAGGAGAGAACATCCACACTCCTCCATGAAAGAGAAGATAAATCTGTTTGATATACCAAAAATTTTATTGACGTGCTTACGATAATAACAGAACCCATAATATTGTGGCTACTTTAAGTTGAAAAACAGATACTATCCAAAAGCGTCTGTGCAGCCAGTCACCTTTCACCTTCTCCGTCGTCACGCTCATCACCTTCGTCCTCGCCAGTTTTGCTGAAAACAATGAAAACTGTTTCTGCCACAACCTCAGCTTCATACTGATCGAGGTTTTCTACTCCTTCACATTCATTAGAACGTATCAATCTTTGTTCGAAGTCTGTGTTCATTCCAGGAAATAATATCAACAAGAAACTGTAAATCGTTTATTTCAGAAACGGAAAAAATAGGTGTAACCGGCAACCGGTTGTTTCAACAGTACTTGCCATCCCTAAAGCAAAGTCAGTGATGCAAGTTGGGTTGCCTATTGCAAGGTGCATGAAGTATTTTCCGGGCTAGTTTTAGTGGACACAATCTGTGTATAGGTGGTCTAACCTTCAAATTATTTCTTCTGGTGTCCCGACGATTGTCTTGTTCCTTTTATTTAGCTACTCTCAATATCACGGTAAATTCAGCCCACCTCTAGATGTTTCTCGTTCCCGAATATGAAAAGGATGCTTTGCTATTCCCAACAGTGACTTGTTTTCTGCACGGTGACAGCTGTCGAGAGCTCGAGAATTACAATTCAATTTGGGCGGCTTGAATGGCGAGAGGATTTTAAGCCATCAATTTATGCCACCTGAAACGCGAGAGGATTTTATTTATTTGGGGCGCAATTCGCCAGGGACGCGCGGCGGCGACCGCGTCTGGCTCACCCACCTCCCTCAGCGAACCGGCGGGCGGCCGACTCTTAAATCGTGGCTTCCTTGATGCTTCCGTCCGCGCGGCTCGCCTTTTATCGAGTTCCCATTCAGATCTGCGCCGCACCCTTATTTATGGCCCGGCAACAATGTTTTATTATTGCTGGCCGCCGTGGAGGCGGCGGTGGCGGTGGCGACGTCGCGTTGGTTAGGTGCCAGCGGGGGCGGAATTCCGCAAGATTAAACTAAAGACACAGCAGCGGAGGCGGAGACGAAGGCGGCACACAGGCGGGCGCCCTGCGAGGAGAATTGACTGGTGCGACACGGCCGCCGCCCGCCGCCCCCAGACCTCAATCCACGCCCGCCCCCACCCCAACTTGAACACCGCCCCCACTCCACGCTCTCCGACCGCTTCAGGCACCCTCCCAGGACCCCCCCTCCCCCCCCCCCCCCCCCCCCCCCATGCTGCGGCAGCGTATTGAAAGAACGGGAAGCGTGCCCGACGCTTGAGAAAAGGACGATTATGTCACTGCTGAAGGGGCGCAAGTAAGAGAAAGAATTGCAATCAGCGAGCGCAGACTGCCTCTTGGTGGCAAAGCCCTCCAGGGGGTTAAAAAGAAAGAACGAAGCGAAAATCTTGGGAGATGCAAACTATTTTTGTGTGAATTGTTCGAATAAAGTTGAATCGCTTTTTCAACCTCGTTCACAAAAATAACAGAAATTTAAAAGAGCCATTTTGTTATTCCAACTTAAGTACGAAGAAAGATTTATTTTGTTCAAAGGCGGAAAATATAGGTCAGGCTTGGGATGTAATGAAGCCTAATGCACATTCTGAACTCCCTGATACTACTGGCTATCGATATTTTCACCTGTAAGACACGAAAGGCAAACATAATTACGTAAAAAAATTGCGTATTTTCCTCACTGTTACATATATTTTATGTGAGCAGGGTAGTTTCAAGCTATTTAAGTGGGGATATGTGAATGTACACTCTAAAAAAAAAAGAAATAAGATAAAATAAAAGCGCACCGCGAAGGAACTATCCAAATGAGACAAAAATCGGTAGATGTGATGTACATGAACAGACAAACAAATGATCATTATTTCAGGAAAATTAGATAATTTATTCAAGAGCTTCATTAATTGAGCATCTCAATCATGTTTTTGTCTACCTCTGACCCTTATGCAATCAGTTATTCGGCCTTGGACTGACTGATCCTGAGGGATATTATGCCAAACTCTGCCCAATTGGGGCATTACAGCGGAGATAGTTGGAGGGTCCTGCCCATAATTCTATAAACGTCTAAATTACGGAGACATCCTGCGACCTTGTTGGCCAAGGTAGGGTTTGGCGAGCACGAGGTCAAGCAGTAATAACTTTTGCCATATGGGGGCAGGCTTTATCTTGCTGAAATGTAAAGCTTGTTATGGAGGGCAAAATTACGGGGCACAGAATACTGTTGACGTACCGCTGTGCTGTAAGCCGTCTCGGATGACTACCAAGGGGGTCCTGCTATGGTAAGAATTGGCACCCCGGAACATCGCCCCTTGTTGAAGGGTGATGTGGCGGGCGACATTCAGGTTGATATCCCGCCACTGTCCACGGTGTCTCCGGACGCGTCTGCGGTCTGGAATCACATGTGGTACAACTGTCTTCAATGATGAATTCCCCTTCGAACTGACCTGTTTCTATGTCTACCCCATTCACTGCGCATTTACTCTCAGCGGCTCCCGCTCTGTGCGCGTTATTTTCACCCGGTGCGTATATATACGACTGTAGCAGTCTACCGTTATTATTGAGATAAAAATGAGACGCAAAAGCCAGTATTGTCGGTGTAAATCGTTTCCTTTTTCTAAATCTTTGTTCAGAAAGTCTTATTTTGTTCAAGAAAGGTACTTTATTAGGAGAAAAAAATACAAAACATATGACATTAGTAATACTTCAAAGTGTGATACCTCTCGAAACAAAAATTCAAACATAAAGGCACATTACATTTTACACAAATGTATCTTGTGTCACTTCGTTTATCATGTTTTGCACATACAATACACCTTCTCTGGGCGGCCTTCTTCTTTGAAGTTCCTGGGATTAGCGAGATAAAGTGGCGCTCGTTTAGGCATAAGGGATTGTCACCATCAGCCGATCTCCTTCCACGACGTCCCTCTGTTTGCGGTTGGTGGTGAATCTCTAGGATTTCCTTGATAAGTTTCTGTTGAAAATCAGATGCTGAAATATTTCGTCCCGTTTGAGTTTCATATAATGCATGAGCATTGAGCAGAGACAAATCCACCAAATGAAAATAATACTTTTTTATACCATTTTACAGTTTTTCGTACACATTCTACTGAACTTTGCATCATGTCGCTCCTGTCGACGGCCCCAATATTTTCAGCGTTGTTTACGATGCAAGCTGGTTTTGTTTTTGGTTCATTCGTGGTTGTTTCAATTTTGTCAGTTGCTGTAATTTCTCTTGTATGAAGAGTTGAAAGCATCCTTACTTCCCGCTTCTCCTGCCACTTCAGAGCAAGAAGTTTATCTGTTGACATAAACTCGATCTCGCCTTTTCTAAGTTTTTTTGATAAAGCAGGCATGCCTCTGCGGTTTGTTCTCACAGTTCCACAGGCCTTAGTCACTCTGTCATGCAAATGAGAAAATAACGTTGGGCTAGTGTACCAATTGTCAACATATAATGTGTGGCCTTTACCAAGGTAACGTTCAAGTAAAGTGAGAACAATGCTTCCAGGTATTCCAATATTTACACCAAAGTCAGTTTCTTTTTTTACGTCTGTTGCTACACCCACATAAATAATAAAGTCACGAATATAACCAGTTTCACAATCACATAGCACAAAACATTTTACAGCAAATCTGTGGCGTTTGGAAGGAATGTACTGCTTGAAGAAGACACGACCTTTGAAGAGAACTAAACTTTCGTCAATGCACAAATTTTTAAAAGGATAGAAAGCACCAGGAATTACTTTTCCTAAGTGATCCACAATTCGACGTAATTTCCAGATTTTGTCATGTCCAGGGTCTTTACTGTTATCAGCAAAATGTAACATTCTAAGTAACAGAAGATATCTATCTCTCGACATGATTTGCGCAAACATTGAAGTAGACAGTAACTGATCATTGGTCAAATAATTTTTTATTTCATTTTTTCTCACTTGAGCCATCAGAAAATTTACAGCAAGGAAAAAGTAAACTTCGCCACTGTTTGTGTTTTTCCAACGTCGCAGTCATGACGTTTCACTGGCATCATTGCAAAGGCGTTCACAATATAAATTACATTGCTCAGCAATGTAGCTCTCAATTTCTTGGCTAAAAAAAAAAAACACTGGGAAGCAGTCATATACAGTACATGAATCATCTAAGTTGACGATTTTGCAACAGGAACCACTGTTATCAAAATTATATACTTTGGGGTCCAAATCAGAATCTCTCCATCTAAAATCAACTGTTTTGTGTCTCTTAGAAGATTTTTCAGGCATACTCTCAGGCTCTTCTTCGGAATCGGAGAAAGAATCGACGACAACATCAATATCTGGATCTGCATTTACTGGTTCAACGTTTGTTGGTTCACAAATATTTTTTATATTGGCGGTGACAGAGTTATCTGCCAGCTCGTCGTCGTCATTATCTGTCCACCAATAATCAGCTGGATAGGACATGATGATGTCCTCGTCGTCACTTTGGTTTAGAACACTCAGCAGCTCATCGTCTGTAAACGGACGGTAACGTCACGTCGTTTTATTCGGAAACGCGGAAACGGCCGCACACAAACTAGGTAATATAGCGATACGAATGAACTCAGCAGAAAGAGAATTCAGCTTTCAATAGTCGTTCAGGTATTTCCTAGAATTCCAACAATTAAACTGCATACTTGTGCAACAATTACCTCCAACTAGTTGGCCCGATTGTCGGTGTTATACGCAGCTATACGACTGTAGCAGGCAACCGCTGTAAGTATTTTATAGCAAATAGTACGTATACGTCTGGAGCACTGAAACGATTAGCGTATATTTACGTCCGGAGCAGTGAAAGGGTTAATATTCTTCATAACTCTGCGGTCACATGAAGATAACAAAGGGTCTTATTCCCGAAAATTAGTGCAGAAGCAATAAAATCAACCCAGGAACATACTCCCTAAGAATTCAAATCACTAATTCGCAAGAAAAGTATTCGATCACAGAGGATGGAATTTTGACAAATGGTGGAGGAGTAAGCATTGTCCCCAATGAACACCTGAAAATGGATGGAATACATCGACCACTTTGACTGAGGTTCATATGATCAGGAAGTTGTAATCACAGGGATGTAGGCCCTCCCTTTAGAAAGTGTCCTGCGAAGGCTACCATCACGATGTATGTTATATCTCAACAGACATAAAAATACATGTAACCTTAAAGTGTCAGTTTATTCCGTATTTTCTTTGAAAATGTTTGTAAAAGTGCATTGTGACCTATGTCGATTTCTTTGAAGGCGAATACAAGTGTTTCATTTCTGTCCTCTTTTTCATGAGTTTTGTGATTAGTGCACAAAATTTTCGGACGCCAGTTTTGTAATATGATCTTTCAAAATTGGCTTGACAATAATTTTTAAGGGGCATTGTGATGCTACATTCTAATATTATTCCGTCCCAAATTATTTCGCCGCTACTGATGCTTAAGCAGAACAATAACCATTACTGGACGGCGTAGCAGTTTTCCTACAAATTTCTTCTTCTCTGGTGGGAGTTCTCCTTATACTTCAGTACTTTGCTAACATATTTTTTTATCTGATACGTCAATATTTTCTTTCATTTTCATCATATGTGGCAGCACACATTTCTAAGTGTCTGTAATTTCTTCTTTTCCAGATTTCCTACGGTCCACGTCTCACTTCCACACAAATATGTGTTCCAGACGCGCACATTCACGTAATACTTGCTCTGTTCTGTTCAATAATTGACAGCAGGAGGTCTTTCTTGTGTAAGGTAACTTGCTTTTTCAATGTCGTCGGGGTTGATTCAGCAGTCGTGTGTAGTATGACTTCCTAGGTAGGAGAATTCTGTGGCTTTTGTCTTGCTGTGTCATTTGCGATATAAGACTTTGACCAGTCGCTGAAGCCCTTTCTACTACTTACCATCACCTTAGCTTTGTTTACCATTAATTTATAAGCAAGCTATGGAAAGGACACTCCGTACTCCTTTCAACGGATCTTTATTAACTTACGTGTCTGTTCCCTTGCGATATTGATTCTTTGTAATATTCTCTCTCACTTCCTTCACAGCATCTTTAACAACGTGCTGACAAGCTACAAAAGTTCCTTAAAGGTCTATTTTCGTCCACATTTATTAATATCCCATACTACAATGTACCACACTAGTCAAAGGTTTCTGAAAATATTATTCGTTATCGTGTGTTGGGACACTTGCTGTTCAAGTGACCTCTGATAATCTGCTAGAAGCCGAATAACTTAAGAGGCATAATCTACACACATCAAAAAAATTTTTACATCACACCGATTCCCAGAAACGCTGAAGATACTTTGGATATTGTTATCACAGACACAGTTTCTTTGACTGTTCAGAGATGTCACTAAACCCGCCCAAAAATGTAAACAACCATGCATGAGCAGCGCCTATTAGGTGGAGGGGGTCCGACAGTCCATCAATTCCTGTCATTCCACCAGGAAAGAGGTACACGGCTCATGTTGTCTGTAGTTCGACCGTGCCTAGACGGTCAATACCGCTGTTAGATCGCGTTCGCATTGTTACTTTGTGCCGGGAAGGGCTCTCAACAATGGAGGTGTACAGGCGTCTCGGAGTGAACCAAAGCGATGTTATTCGGACATGCAGGAGATACAGAGAGACAAGAACTCTCGATGACATGCCTCGCTCAGGCCGCCCAGGGACTACTAATGCAGTGGATGATGACTAGTTACGGATTTATGGCTCGGAGGAACCCTGGCACCAGCTCCATCATGTTGAATTATGTTGTTCGTGCAGCCAAAGGACGTCGAGTCACGCAGCACAGTACAGATGGGCCCAGCAACAAGCCGAATGGACCGATCAGGACAGGCGTCACATTCACTTCACAGATGAAGGTTGCATATGACTTCAACCAGACAATCATCGGAGACGTGTTTGCAAGCAACCCGGACAGGCTGAACGCCTTAGACACACTGTCCAGCGAGTGTAGCAAGCTGTAGGTTCCCTGCTGTTTTGGGGTGGATTATGTGGGGCCGACGTACACTGCTGGTGGTTATGAAATGCGCCGTTACGGCTGTACGATACGTGGATGCCATCGTCCCCGTATCGGCAGCATATTGGGGAGGCATTCGTTTTCATGGACGACAATTCTCGCCCCCATCGTTTTCGTGCAGGATAACGACATCGCTCGACCAGAGTGGCCAACATGTTCTCCAGACGTGAACCCTATCGGACACGCCTGGGATAGACTGAAAAAGGCTGTTTATGGCGACGTGACCCACCAAAGACTCTGGGGGATCTACGTCGAATCGCCGTTGAGGAGTTGACAATGTGTACCAATAATGACTTGATGAACTTGTGGATAGTATTCCACAGGATAAAAACATCCAGAAGTGCAAGAGGATGTGCTACTGGGTATTAGAGGTACAGCAATTCTCTGTGTGTACAGCAATTCGGACCACCACCTCTGAAGGTCTCGCTGTATGGTGGTACAACATGCAATGAGTGGTTTTCATGAGCAGTAAAAAGTTCGGAAATGATGTTTATGTTGATATCTATTCCAATTTTCTGTACAGGTTCCGGAACTCTTGGAAACGAGTTGATGCAATTTTTTATGTGTGTGTACATAGATCGCACATCAATAACATCGCGCCGAAGTATCCTCCCCCGGTCCAGTGATTTTGGTTGCTATTCTTTTCACGATCGTTTACACCAGCGTTTGTCATTTCCGCGTTGTTGTGACGGTTAAACGAAGCAACCATATTACGATTTTCCCCAGCGAAACTACTCTGGAAGACGAATTTCAATAGGGGAGACCATGCCACATTTACGCTGATTTATGTGTCGAATTTAATAAATATCTTTTGCTTATTAATCGTGTTTAAAACTGCTTAGTCCTGTAGTATGGTTATTGAAGTATAAGTTGGTATATATATTTCTAACTTAAGATCACATTTAGGAGTGAAAAATAATTTTATGAAGGCTGTAGTTGAGTGCACAAATGTGCACCGAATATGGAGCAAGTTTCGGCAACTCTGGGGGTATGTTTAAGCATATCATGGAAAACAATGAGTAAACAAAAGACACTGGTAAAATTTAGAAAGTAAAGGAATTACAAGCCATTTACACCAATGAACAAGGTAAAGTATGAAAATCTAACTAGCACTCTAAAATGAAATTTTCACTCTACAGCGGAGTGTGCGCTGTTATGAAACTTCCTGGCAGAAGGTAGGAGACGAGGTACTGGCAGAAGTAAAGCTGTGAGGTCGGGGCGTGAATCGTGCTTGGGTAGCTCATATGGTAGAGCACTTGCCCGCGACGAGCAAAGGTCCCGAGTTCGAGTCCCGGTCCGGCGCACAGTTTTAATCTGCGAGGAAGTTCAGCACTCTAAAATATTGTGGATTTCATCTTGCACTATCGTCATGCGCCCATATCCACGATCATATCTGCCTTCTTTGCTAAATAGTCAGTTCGTGTGACAGCTATGCAGCGGGCCCGGGCTCGATTCCCGGCCATTTCGGAGATTTTATCGGCTGCGGGACTGAGTGTTGTGTTTTCCTCATCATCATTCCACAATCATCGGCATGTAAGTCGCCCAATGTGGCCTCAACTCTAAAGGCTTGCAGCCCGGTGGCAGAATTTCCCCAGGTCGGGACTCCCAGCCTTCAATGTCATCCGATCATATTATTTTGATTGGTTGTATTGTTTCAAGCAGTAAATACAATTTCCATCCTCTTCATCAGAGTGCTGCATGTTATAAGATGAATGAAGAAGAATTGGATGGGACATTCGTTGACAAACAAGTCGTTCTTAGAAGATGCTTTGGAAGGAATACTTTGTGAGAGGGGATTCAAAGAAAGAATGAGATACAAGATGAAAGACGACATAAAAGGAAACGGGAATTACGTAGTCCTGAAGAGGATTTCAGAAGACAGGAGAGTTACCTTGTGAATACCAGTGTTTCGAAAGAACGCTAATGATAACATCAGAAGCAGGTCTCTCCCCATTTTTCCTTGTTGCTGTTATTAGCAATTTTTGTCATTGTTATTCTTCCTGTCAGAGAATTATTACTTTCTGATTGTGTCTCATGAGGTGCAAATAGCTTGTTTAGCAATTTATGACTTTTATTCTCCTGTGCCTCATTCTTTTAGATTGCGTTTCCAACTGCAGTTGTCTTAAATTTTCCTGGACTGTGATAGAAATTGGGACGGCAATGCAAATAGTGGGTAAACATCTCGCAACAGAACTGCGTAAGAGTACCCCATCGTCGTATATGAGGTAGTTTCGTGAGTACAGTACCTTTTCGAAATACACAAATGCACTTTATAAAAAAGAATAGTCTGTGATAAATGAACATTTATTTATTTATTATCGCCGGCCGGGGTGGCCGAGCGGTTCTAGGCGCTACAGTCTCTAACCGCGCGACCGCTACGGTCGCAGATTCGAATCCTGCCTCGGGCATGGATGTGTATGATGTCCTTAGGTTAGTTAGGTTTAAGTAGTTCTAAGGTCTAGGGGACTGATGACCTCAGAAGTTAAGTCCCATAGTGCTCAGAGCCATTTATTTATTATCAATTCTAAAAGGTATGCTCCCTGCGAACTACGATATTTCAGGAAACAGATCTACTCACCTGGCACGAAAAGCAAATGTGTTCGTCGCGCTGAGACTTTCACCCAGCTGGTGCCTTGAAGTTTGAGCAGAACCCTTAGCAGACGGCAGTACTAGCCGGTATCGCTCTGGCAAGAATGGTTCTCGAGAAAAGTGCTCTGCGTAAAATGTGCGCCGGTCTGTCTCAATCTCAAACTGTGTTTTGGTACCACAGTTACCTCTGAGACAATGTTTCAATTACTTTGCTCGCTAGCGGTGAGATTGATGTACTCATTCATGAACATGACATCATTCTCATGAAGTCTTCGTAATTGACTACCTGAAAAAATCGAACCACCCCAACTTTCCCCTCGAGACATTTATCTTACCATTTACGACCGTCCTGTCGAGTCAACTAACGAACTAAAATCCCCTAGACAAACGTCTGACAGCCAGTTAACTTTGAAGCCCCTTATACTAACAATTCAACAGAAAGCCCACTATAGACTAAAATTACATAAACTGCTAACTGGCCGAATGTAAGGATTGCACTCTTCCAGAGTTCTGTAAAGCCCGATCCAACCCGTCATCTGCTATGCCACTGTGACATAGACTTCGGCTCCTCCATCCTTTTATCATACCCCCTACAGGTTCTCGAACGCCATGCAGTGAGCCCAGCCTTTCGGATATGCACATCGTCCCCCATCCTCTGCCGACTTAAAGAATTCACCAGCCTTCTCTTCTATCTCGAACACCAGTGAAAATTCTACATTATTCATAAACTCGACACTGCTCACTCCCTAGTTTCACCCCTGCTCGCTGATCCTGATACCCTCCCGTACCTCTACCACCAAATTTCCCCAACACTACACCTCCACACTTTTCACCTCCTCTCCCAATTCGATTAAAGTTACAGTCGCATTATCTTACCTGACCCTGAAATCAGCCGTCCTACCAAATCTAGGAGATGCGTGCCACACAGTCTCGCCATGCCTCCTTTCCCTTCAAACTTTCCCATCGTCTTCCGAAGTCTTTGTTCGGAACCGCTGTCGCGTATGTGTAACGAATGGTTAGAATAAAGTATCGAGAATTTATAGCTAATGGTATAATGTTGCGCAAGGTGTGCCACTAAAGGAATAAGGTAACGTTCTCAGGGACGCTAGACGGTAGGAGAAACTGCGATTTTGTTATAAGGGTAGTGTAGGCTACGTGACCAGCAGCATAGAAGCTTCCGCAAAGAGCCGATCTCAACATGACAGGGAGTGATCGCTAGGGACACGTGTCACGAGAGCCTATATATGTGGCACCGCCGGCGCTGCTGAGATTTCCGATTCCGATCTGAATCTACCTCAGACGCTGGACCTGCGTTATTCGGCCCCCGGCACTGGATTTAGTTTATCGTGACACTTAGTTGCACAGGGGACACGTAGGACTGCACAACATAACGCCTTGTAGGATTCGAGAGTGGTTTCCAGTCGTACTTCGTTGTTCATTCTCAGTTATTATTCAGAGCTCCTCGTCCTTTTCCCACCGAGTTTCCTTAACTGGAAATACTTAAGTTCGTATTCTGAGACACCAGGTCTATGAGCTGAACAACGCACTTCACAACTGCGGACAGTGTCAGCTCCCATCCTGATGCATTCGCAGGACACTGTAGACGTAACAACTACATCTTGGCGCCAGGTGCGGAGTTGGCATAAACATGTACCCGTATTCTGTGCTCTTACAGGGGAACCTCCCCATCGCACCCCCCTCAGATTTAGTTATAACTTTGCACAGTGGATAGGCCTTGAAAAACTGAACACAGATCAATCGAGAAAACAGGAAGAAGTTGTGTGGAACTATGAAAAAAATAAGCAAAATATAGAAACTAAGTAGTCCATACACAAGATAGGTAACATCAAGGAAACGGTGAGTCCAGGAGCGTCGTGGTCCCGTGGTTAGCGTGAGCAGCAGCGGAGCGAGAGGTCCTTGGTTCGATTCTTCCCTCGTATCAAAATTTTATTTTTTTCATTTTCAGACAATTATTATCTGTCCGTCCGTTATGTTTTCATCACTTTTTTGGGAGTGATTATCACATCCACAAGAAAACCTAAATCAGGCAAGGTAGAAGAATATTTTTACCCACTCGACAATTGTACGAGTTAGGTGGGTCGACAACATATTTCTGTCATGTGACGCACATGCCGTCGCCAGTGTCGTATAGAATATATCAGACGTCTTTTCCTGTGGAAGAATCGGTTGACCTATGACCTTGCGATCAAATATTTTTGGTTCTCATTGGAGAAGCACGTCCTTTCGTCTACTAATCGCACGGTTTTGCCGCGCGGTCGCAAAACACAGGCACTAAACTTATTACAGTGAACAGAGATCTCAATGAACGAACGGACATTGCCAAAATAAAGAAAGTAAACTTTTCACTCAAGGGGAGACTTAAATCAAGGACCTCTCGCTCCGCAGCTGCTCACGCTAACCACGGGACCACGGCGCTCCTGAGCTCACGTTCTCCTTGATATTTCCTATCTTGCCTATGGACTACTCAATTTGTATATTTTGCTTATTTTTTTATAGTTCCACACAACTTCTTCCTGTTTTCTCGATTGATCTGTGTTCCGTTTTTCAAGGCCTATGCACTGTGCCAACTTACAACTAGATCTGACGGGAGTGCGATGGGGAGGTTCCCTTGTTAGTACACACTAGGTATCTGTCAGGTTTTGGTTACAGATAGGCATAGTACTGGATTAGTCAGGCCACACTTTTGAGAAATAGGTGTAGGACGTTGTCAACTTCTGATGGTACTCAGCCCAAAGTCAGGAAAAGACTGACGGCTATGAGGAATAAAACTGCGACGTCTTGAGGCGCAGAAAGAGGAGAAAGAAGATGGACCGGGGAGGGCTGTTATGGCGCGGGCTCGACTACATGGGAGGCGTGTCGACGACGAGCCGTGACAGCATGCCAACCTAGAGAGGTAGCAGCTCGAGATTTTGTAACTGGCCAGCAAGGTCCACTACAGTACAGGTCCGACCTCGCACTAGGTGAGTTGGCAGCAGGTGCGGGAGAACGCCTTTCCAGAGGTACAGGCTGTGACATCACTCATCAGACGGAACAGCGGCGTCCACCAGCACCAACAAAGGAGATAAGGTAATCGGAGGCACGTGGCAGCTGGGTCTGGGCCGGCTGTGTTAATAGAGCGGCTGGGAGGCGAAGCGACGAGAGAGGGGGCGCGGAAGGCAGTGCAGACGCCAGAAAAAAAATCAGATAAGGTAAGTAACATTGTCAGTACAGCATACAGCCACACGAGCAGGCAGAAGTAAGAGGTGGCAACACTGCACACTCGTCACCAGTCAGGCGTTACATTATTGTAAGTGAAGCTCTGAAAATATTGGAACAATCTTTGGTTGACAGTAAAGCACAGTTAAACGAATTTCTAAATAATTGCTACAGTGAATTTGAGTTAGTGACTCTTGATCAGCATGATGTGTTGCTGAAGTTTGTTAAGGAACAAGTAATTGGAGGTGCCAGGAGTAAATTATTAGTCAGGAACCTGACAAACACTGGCCAGCTGTACGTGCTGCTTTGGTGGAAAATTATGATTGCAGACGGACTTTAGAGTATTAAGGCTAAACTGCTCCCGAACATGGCCCAACGGTACTGGCCGGCCGCCGTGTCATCCTCAGCTCATAGGCGTAACTGGATGTGGATACGGAGGGGCATTTGGTCAGCACCCGGCAGTATGTCAGCTTCCGAGACTGGAGCAGCTACTTCTCAATCAAGTAGCTCCTCAGTTTGCCTCGCAAGGGCTGAGTGCACCCCGCATGCCAACAGCGCTCGGCAGGCCGGATGGTCACCTATCCAAGTGCTAGCCCAGCCCGACTTCTCTTAACCTCGGTGATCTGACGGTTATCGGTGTTACTACTGCGGTAAGACCGTTGGCCTTTATAGTACTACGCTTGTAAAACGTTGCGAGTAGAGAAGAACATGGCCCAGTGGGGTTCGTGCATTGATGCCTTGCGGCATTATTTTAAAGAGGAGTATATAGGTGTAATAACTGAAGCTAAGTTAGCTGGTAGTATTACTCTGGTTCTGAAATTGACACGGGCAGTATTCATACAAGGACTTTCTGATGACAGAATTAAAACAATAATAAGGAGGAGAGACAGTAACATTCCCTGAGGCCATCGATATCGCCCCTACAGGGGAAAGTGTTCAAAATGGTTCAAATGGCTCTGAGCACTACGGGACTTAACTTCCGAGGTCATCAGTCCCCTAGAACTTAGAAGTAATTAAATCTAACTAACCTAAGGACATCACACACATCCATGCCCGAGGCGGGATTCGAACCTGCGACCGTAGAGGTCGCGCGGTTCCTGACTGTAGCGCCTAGAACCGCTCGGCCACTCCGGCAGGTGGGAAAGTGTTATTCCTTCATAAAAAATGGTTCAAATGGATCTGAGCACTATGGGACTCAACTGCTGTGGTCATAAGTCCCCTAGAACTTAGAACTACTTAAACCTAACTAACCTAAGGACATCACACACATCTATGCCCGAGGCAGGATTCGAACCTGCGACCGCAGCGGTCGTGCGGTTCCAGACTGTAGCGCCTTTAACCGCTCGGCCACTCCGGCCGGCCTTCATCAAAGAACTGATGTTAAAATACTGAGGACAGACAGACCTGAAAACCTGACTTGCTTTAGCAGTGGTAAGCCAGGTCACGTGGCGGAAGATTGTCGTCTGCAAAAGCGAGTAAGAATAATTGAGACAGAAGCAGAAAGAAAACACAAAGAGGAAAATGAAATGGTGGAAAGGATCGAGAAATTAGAAAGAGACAATGTGAAAAGGCTATCAGAAACCGAACGAGAATTCAAAGGTCATTGGAGAGAAACGGACTGTCCAAAGTCAGTAAAGTGTTGCCAGTGCAAATTGTCTGGACACAGAAGACCATGTGCAGAATCAAGTAACTGCTTTAATTGTAATGCCAAACAGTGCAATGAATGTGCTTGGTTAGGAAAAAGAAATAAGAAGATGACAGAAAACTAAAAAGTGGCGTAATGAGGAAGTCGCATTGTGCCGTATCAGGCAAGATATTTACTGTCAACTGCGCGAATAAGAAGGATTTTGTAGAATTATAGTGTACAAAGGTAAACGTAATCAGATGAGGTTTTTAATAGTGACGCACAAATCAGTTTAGTTAAAAACGAAAGTTCATGAAATGTTGGAATGTATAATCCCGAGGCAGGTATTAAGATCAGAGAGATCGCTAATACCATTGCTAAGACCGAAGGTAGTGTAGGCATTGAATTAAAAGTCACAAGAGATCTGTTAGCAAGACACATCTACATTGATACTCCGCAAGCCACCCAACGGTGTGTGGTGGAGGGCACGTTACATGGTTAATGTTATAGGGGCAGAGGTAGATCCGCCATTTGAGCGTTTATTAGAAAGGCATTTCCTAATCACACAGAATGCTGTGCTAAATTACTGTACGAAAATCGAATGGATTCGTGGGAAACGAGTAGAGTTATGAAAAGCGAGTCGGGGTATGAACTGCAAGGAAGCGACAGTTCCCAGAGAGAGAATTTCAAAAGAAAACCGTAAACAATAGGTTCAGATGGCTCTGAGCACTATGGGACTTAACATCCGAAGTCATCAGTCCCCTAGAACGTAGAACTACTTCAACCTAACTAACCTAAGGACATCACACACATCCATGCCCGAGGCAGGATTCAAAGCTGCGACCGTAGCGCGCCTAGAACCGTAGACAATAGGGGGCAGAACCCACGAAAAACAGTCACGCAAGTTCAAGCGCCGTAGGAGCAGCGAGACAACGATGTGCTTGTTCCTTTGCGGTCGAAGCCACAGGATGACGAAAAGGTGTGTCGAATATGGTAGGTGCCGATTCGATGACAGTCGGAGCCACAGAACGAGGAAAATTTATATATAACATGGTAGGGGCCGGTTCGACGGTAGGAGCCGTAGAAATGCGAAAACTTAACGTACAAGCGCTTGAAGCCACTAGAGAGCTATGTGTTGTTCCAATTGTGGTAGGAGACACAAGACTGAGAGTAGTTTTATCGAATACTGTTGGAGACGGTTCGATGACAGCGGATGAGGTGAAACAAGGTCATGGTCCAGTTGCGGTTGGAGCTGCGGAAGTAGGAAACTGTCAGTGCTGTTGAAAATCCGCAACAATAGAGATAAAAAAAGAACAATGAATAATAATAGCTCCAAGAGAAGAGCTCTTTTTAAAGTGATTTTAGACTGTACAGAGTGTGTCAGAAGTGATCATTCCTAAGAAAGAAATTAGACCAGGGATGTATGTAGCAGCACTGGTATCAGTAAAAGATGGCACATGCTTAATGAGTGTGCTAAACATATCAGAAGAGAGAGTGCCAAGGATGTGTCCGGAGTTGGTGGCTGAGGAAATGCCACCTGAAGAGGTATATGGAGTAGGGCAGGTGAAAAGAGTTAAGCCAGAGATAAAATTCCTGTCAAGTACGTTAAAGGAGATTCCTGAGCACTTAAGTAATGAAGAAAAAATGCCATAACTGAAATATGTATATCGTGTAACGATATATTTCACTTCCCAGGTGACCAGTTGTCGCCGACAGATGCGTTAAGCCATGAAAAAATCAGAAGCAGAAGGTCGAGTAACATGTTCGACGCCATATATAATACCACAGGCGCAAAAAGAGGTCTTGGAAGAGGAAATTGATAAAATGTTACAAGACGACATCATAGTTGCAAATAGCACTGGATGAAATTTACCTCAGTAATAATTCCAAAGGCAATGGATGCAAATGGGAAACCAAAATGGCGGATGGTTGCGGACTATATGCGCCTGAACGAGATAACTGTTAATAATGTGTATCTTCTTCCTAGGATAAATGAGATTTTGCATGGGCTACTAAATGCCAAGTATTTCTGAACATTTGGTTAGCCAAGGGTTATTATCAAATGCTGTTATACGAAAACTGGGCTGTTTTAGAAATCAGCCTTATGCAAACACCAATAGTTTATTTTGGTAGTTACCCACCAATGTGTCATCTTCTGTGGGTCAAAATTTTATTTCTGTAAAGTAGAATATCAAGTTTGTAATAATTTAACTGCTGTAGGCCTAAGAAATACATTATTTGCAATTTGTTTCATTTTGTTTAGACATTCACTTTACAATTACATCCCTAACTTAACTGTATTATTACACATCGATTTTAGTGCTCGTTTTCGTCGTTTTTCGATGCATAATAACACAGTTCAGTAAGCGATGTAATTTTAAGGTGAGTGTCTAAACAAAACGAAGCAAATTTCAAATATTGGATTTCCTAGGCCTAGAGCAGTTAAATTATTACAAATATGATATTGTACATTACAGAAATAATAATTTGACCCGCAGAAGATGACAAATAGGGTTCGAAACATGTCTGGGTCGATATAAAAATAAACTAATTGCGCATGCATAAGGAAAATTTGCAAAACAACCCACTTTTTAAATCGCAAACACGGAAGACATAAAGAGGAACTTCAAAACTTAGTAAAATGGGTATTTCAAGGCCAAGCCAAGCATTTCCCAGGAAGCTCTACAAAAAATGCAAGAATACAACAGTACAACTTCGTAAAACTATCCTCAACATCAGGTTTAACAAAATCTGTCTAATTAATAATGGTTTTGTAAAAGTCAATGTAAACAGCAAATCACCTGCAGCACAAGAAGCCAAGAGAAAAGCAGAAATTATTTGGTTAGAAGAAGAAATTCATTTCCTATATGCGAAAAAACAGCAGCTCAATCTTCAGCTGTACAAATCACACATTGAATTAACCAATCTCATTAAACACCACCACATTCCCATGCCATAACTAAAGAAATGAGATCTTAAACAGAAACACCAATGAACAAAAAGAAAGAAACACAAAGTAAAGAAACTCTATCTCCTCATGAGATCTGCAACAACAATAGATAAAGAAGACAGAGTAAGGTCCCAACATCAGTTCCATGACAGACTTGTCAGTTTAACTGACATAGAATTAACAAAACAAGAGAGGGAATTACTTGAAAAGAGGCCTAAACATGACATACATACAAACCTGTCACTCAAAATCATAGAAAACGTGATCACAGAAACAGAATACCTAATAAAACTAGAATAAAAGTTGGAAAACCTAAATGTGAATGCCAACTTGACACACGAACTTGTAGCAGAAGAGATAAAACACATAATAAAGCAGAACAAGACCAACATTATCTCAAAAACAAAAACAACAATGCAAAATACATCTATAATAACAAACAAAAAACTCCGAAAACACAATGCAACCATCACCAGAGCAGACAAAGGGAATACACTTGTAATGATCAATGAGACAGAGTACAAAAGGAAAAAGGAGAATTTTTAGAACAGAACAACATCATCAAGTTAATCAATGATCCTACCATGAGGTACCAAAGAAACATTCAAAATATCTTAAAAACCCTCAGAGTCACCATCACAGAAACTCGAGCCAAATACATGACACAAAAGAATTAATAGTTTACCAAATATACATAGAAATAACTATCCAATCAGGCCCATAATCAGTTTCAAAAATGCACGATCTTACCACCTAGCTAGACACTTACACACATTACTATAGAAATTATACACTTTCACGAACAAGATAAACCTAAAAAATACCAATGAACTGATAGAAAAGATAAAAGATGTAAACATACCATCAACAGCAACCCTGGTTTCTTTTGACATCACATACATGCACACAAATGTGCCTGTATAGGTAACAATCAGCATTGTTAAGAAACAGCTGCTGTATCAAGGGAACATAACAAGTACACACATAGATGAAATGGAAGCCACCCTAAATATTGTAACAGAACAGAACTATTTCACTTTCAAGAAAGAGTTCTATCTGCAAAAATATGGCCTACCAATGGGCTCACCCATCAGTGGTCTACTTGCAAACGTATTTCTAAACCACACTGAAGACAAAATTTTCAACATAATCATACATCCAGAACAGTACAAGATTATATACTGGAACCAATATGTAGAGTACACCTTTTGCTTGATTGGTGAAGCAGATACCAGAATAAAACAATTACACAGTGACATAAATACAGTTCACCCAAAAATAAAATTCACCATTGAGACAGAGGAGGAAATGAAACTTAATTCCCTAGAAATTACCATACACAGAATCAACAACTAACATAATTTTGGTTTTTTCAGGAAACCTACAGCTACAAGTACAACCATTCACATCAACTCCAACCACCCTCAAGCACACAAACTCTCAAGTTTCTGACACATGCTACACAGGCTTAACAGAACGCCACTGGACAAACTCAGCTACTCTACAGAACTAAATACAATACACTGAATAGCCAGAGAGAGTGGGTACAACACACAAATGATAAACAAACTGAACAACAAAATTAAAAATCAAATTGAAAGAGAACACACCACCAACAAATCACCAGCCGCAACAGAGAACCAAGAACACAAGCTCCAGACAAAGATAGGATACCAGGAACACCCTAAAAAGAGTACAGAATGGCACATACTAACATACAGTAACAAAAACTTCACCATGGTAGGAAACATACGGAAGAAACAATGACTACAAATATCATTCCGCACAAATAACACAGTACAGAAGAATGTAAGATCTAAGAACACCTCTACAGACAAATTCTCTAAAGCCAGAATATATCAGTTAACCTGCAGTTCATACCAGTCGGTCTACATAGGCCAAACATGCTAAAATTCCAACTCAGAGCCCTAAGAAGTGATGGTACACACTCCACTTTTGTAGACCATTTAATAAAAGAAAACCACCACAAAAAACCTGGAGACTGATCATAAGATCGTCATAGAAAGTAACACACTATCAAAAACGCACAATAGAGGAGAACTAACCCACATAATAAGCAATAATACAGGGAAAGAGAGTACTGAATGAAAATACAACACTGTACAACAAAACACTGTTTGGAACACTCAGTGAACTATACAAAGGTGACTCCCCACAAAAAGCACAACAGTCAAAATACTTCTGGTTTCTTGGTTCCCTCCCCCCCTCTTCCACCTCTCTCTCTCTCTCTCTCTCTCTCTCTCTCTCTCTTTCCCCCCCCCCCCCCCCCACACACACACCCATTCAAAATAAGCGCCATAACAAACACAAGACCAACGATGAACAAGTGAGCAACGACGATAACATAACACCTCTCACTGAGTGTGTTGTCAGAAGTGTCCGTTCAGATCACATTTGACCACATTCTTAGTAAATGCATATGAGGCGAAATAGTGAGTGGAAATTTGTGGAAAAACTGAGTGAAAACAATGCAGTAAATAGCAGCTGATTGACACATCAACCATGGACACGAAACAGGACGATAAATGTAAGTACAGAAACGTACATAACCTCCACCCTCGAAACAGCTCTCCTCAAATACGCAATAATTTTCCTCATTGTTAGTTTGCAGATGACATGCTGTCAAAAAAAAACGGCGAAAAGGAGCACTAAAATCGATGTATAATAATACAGTGCAGTTAGCGATGAAATTTTCAGGTAAGTGTCTAAACAAAACAAAACAGATTTCAAATATTGGCTTTCTTAGGCCTACAGCAGTTAAATTATTACAAATGTGATATTGTCCTTTACAGAAATAAAAATGTGACCCAAAGAAGATGACAAATTGGCGTCGAAACACGTCTGCGTAAATATAAAAATAAACGCATTGTGTTTGCATAAGACTGATTTCCAAAACAACCCAGTTTTTAAATCGCAAACACGGAAGAACGAAAAGAGGAGCTTCTAACCGTAGTAAAATGAGCTGTTATATAAGACATAACGGAAGAAAATGGCGTTTAGTATGCCATAACCCTTTCCACCCTGAACACTTTTTTTTAAAAATGGTGAATAAAGTTGAATTCCCTGTATACTTGGGCATAGTGGACACTGGGAAAAATTATAAAAAAAACTCTTACATAAAAAATGTAGCGGGAAAACAACTAGCACAATCGTGAGGGTCGGGTTTTATTTCACCAAAATTATTCTCTGACGTTCCGCTATTTGTTTGATATTATAAGTTACCTGAGGAACAGTTATGAATAAAAAACTATTCTTTCATTACTTTTATTTATTAGTTATTATAAAAAATGTTACATAGATTGCAAATCATATTCTGTGGTAAAAAAAATTAATAATAATTTTTTTATTTGTTTTGTAACACAAAGTCATGGTTCAGACTGCTTCACTTTTCATGAAATAATTTGGAAGAATCCTTTCCTTTTGCAAGACATAAGTACTGATTGCATTTTATGCACTTTGTCTTTGTTCTGGAACTGCAGTGATCATACTGACATGTTCGTGGTGACAAAATATCATCCACTGTCGGCCAGTGATCATACCCATCATATCGCTTGTCCCCTGGTTTCGGATTGGGTTTGTAAACTTTTGCCTTTAAGGAGATACTTAACGTATCACCCAACGGTGTTTCAAACTCTTCAGCTCTCCTCTTTCTGTCTGGACATGACAGAAGAGCCTCAGCTAGAAGCATTCTAAAATTCGACAGATCCATAATGTTCTTTTCGTCAGTCTGGTTTTCACGACAGTGCTCTCTGTAGAGAAACCAGCAGTTGACCACTGAAAGATCTATGAAATGCAGCAAGCACTTGGGTGTCCATTTTCTGGTTCTGAACCATGTTCGGTAACACTCAATCTGCTGGTCATGAATGTTTATGCCACCCATATTGCCATTGTACTGCTGAATTACAATACTGTAATCTACATCAAGATAGTGACCCTCCTGCTTACACCACCTTTGAACTTTACATTTTGGCTCAATGCCAGCACAAGTGGATGCTATCACGATCCTCTGACTGTCCTGCCACTCAGTAATTACTACAGCTTCATCTGCTCTAACATATGAATGACACTCTCCTCTTATTGTGCCAGTACCCTCAATTCCTTTCCCTTTAATCTTTGCTAAGAGAGTAATTGTGGTAAAGTACCTATCAAAATAAACAAAACTTCCTTGTGGGAGAGTCTGTGTTAGTCGTAAAATAACAGAAGGGCCTAATCCTAATGACTTATCACCCACAGGTGTAGTAGCCCCCTGATAAATTAAAAAATCCAACACTATACCTGATGCTGAAGTCATGATAAAGTTTTTAAGACCTACAGGCCTTGGTTTTCCTTTAACATATTGCCTCAGTTTGCAACGCCCAGTAAAAAGGATCATTTGCTCATCAATCTACATCTACATCTACATCTACATTGATACTCCGCAAGCCACCCAACGGTGTGTGGCGGAGGGCACTTTACGTGCCACTGTCATTACCTCCCTTTCCTGTTCCAGTCGCGTATGGTTCGCGGGAAGAACGACTGTCTGAAAGCCTCCGTGCGCGCTCTAATCTCTCTAATTTTACATTCGTGATCTCCTCGGGAAGTATAAGTAGGGGGAAGCAATATATTCGATACCTCATCCAGAAACGCACCCTCTCGAAACCTGGCGAGCAAGCTACACCGCGATGCAGAGCGCCTCTCTTGCAGAGTCTGCCACTTGAGTTTATTAAACATCTCCGTAACGCTATCACGGTTACCAAATAACCCAGTGACGAAACGCGCCGCTCTTCTTTGGATCTTCTCTATCTCCTCCGTCAACCCGACCTGGTACGGATCCCACACTGATGAGCAATACTCAAGTATAGGTCGAACGAGTGTTTTGTAAGCCACCTCCTTTGTTGATGGACTACATTTTCTAAGCACTCTCCCAATGAATCTCAACCTGGTACCCGCCTTACCAACAATTAGTTTTATATGATCATTCCACTTCAAATCGTTCCGTACGCATACTCCCAGATATTTTACAGAAGTAACTGCTACCAGTGTTTGTTCCGCTATCATATAATCACACAATAAAGGATCCTTCTTTCTATGTATTCGCAATACATTACATTTGTCTATGTTAAGGGTCAGTTGCCACTCCCTGCACCAAGTGCCTATCCGCTGCAGATCTTCCTGTATTTCACTACCATTTTCTAATGCAGCAACTTCTCTGTATACTACAGCATCATCCGCGAAAAGCCGCATGGAACTTCCGACACTATCTACTAAGTCATTTATATATATTGTGAAAAGCAATGGTCCCATAACACTCCCCTGTGGCACGCCAGAGGTTACTTTAACGTCTGTAGATGTCTCTCCATTGATAACAACATGCTGTGTTCTGTTTGCTAATAACTCTTCAATCCAGCCACACAGCTGGTCTGATATTCCGTAGGCTCTTACTTTGTTTATCAGGCGACAGTGCGGAACTGTATCGAACGCCTTCCGGAAGTCAAGAAAAATAGCATCTACCTGGGAGCCTGTATCTAATATTTTCTGGGTCTCATGAACAAATAAGGCGAGTTGGGTCTCACACGATCGCTGTTTCCGGAATCCATGTTGATTCCTACATAGTAGATTCTGGGTTTCCAGAAATGACATGATACGCGAGCAAAAAACATGTTCTAAAATTCTACAAGAGATCGACGTAAGAGATATAGGTCTATAGTTTTGCGCATCTGCTCGACGACCCTTCTTGAAGACTGGGAATATCTGTGCTCTTTTCCAATCATTTGGAACCCTCCGTTCCTCTAGAGACTTGCGGTACACGGCTGTTAGAAGGGGGGCAAGTTCTTTCGCGTACTCTGTGTAGAACCGAATTGGTATCCCGTCAGGTCCAGTGGACTTTCCTCTATTGAGTGATTCCAGTTGCTTTTCTATTCCTTGGACACTTATTTCGATGTCAGCCATTTTTTCGTTTGTGCGAGGATTTAGAGAAGGAACTGCAGTGCGGTCTTCCTCTGTGAAACAGCTTTGGAAAAAGGTGTTTAGTATTTCAGCTTTACGCGTGTCATCCTCTGTTTCAATGCCATCATCATCCCGTAGTGTCTGGATATGCTGTTTCGAGCCACTTACTGATTTAACGTAAGACCAGAACTTCCTAGGATTTTCTGCCAAGTCGGTACATAGAATTTTACTTTCGAATTCAATGAACGCTTCACGCATAGCCCTCCTTACGCTAACTTTGACATCGTTTAGCTTCTGTTTGTCTGAGAGGTTTTGGCTGCGTTTAAACTTGGAGTGGAGCTCTCTTTGCTTTCGCAGTAGTTTCCTAACTTTGTTGTTGTACCACGGTGGGTTTTTCCCGTCCCTCACAGTTTTACTCGGCACGTACCTGTCTAAAACGCATTTTACGATTGCCTTGAACTTTTTCCATAAACACTCAACATTGTCAGTGTCGGAACAGAAATTTTCGTTTTGATCTGTTAGGTAGTCTGAAATCTGCCTTCTATTACTCTTGCTAAACAGATAAACCTTCCTCCCTTTTTTTATATTCCTATTAACTTCCATATTCAGGGATGCTGCAACGGCCTTATGATCACTGATTCCCTGTTCTGTACATACAGATTCGAAAAGTTCGGGTCTGTTTGTTATCAGTAGGTCCAATATGTTATCTCCACGAGTCGGTTCTCTGTTTAATTGCTCGAGGTAATTTTCGGATAGTGCACTCAGTATAATGTCACTCGATGCTCTGTCCCTACCACCCGTCCTAAACATCTGAGTGTCCCAGTCTATATCTGGTAAATTGAAATCTCCACCTAAGACTATAACATGCTGAGAAAATTTATGTGAAATGTATTCCAAATTTTCTCTCAGTTGTTCTGCCACTAATGCTGCTGAGTCGGGAGGTCGGTAAAAGGAGCCAATTATTAACCTAGTTCGGTTGTTTAGTGTAACCTCCACCCATAATAATTCACAGGAACTATCCACTTCTACTTCACTACAGGATAAACTACTACTAACAGCGATGAACACTCCACCACCGGTTGCATGCAATCTATCCTTTCTAAACACCGTCTGTACCTTTGTAAAAATTTCGGCAGAATTTATCTCTGGCTTAAGCCAGCTTTCTGTACCTATAACGATTTCAGCTTCGGTGCTTTCTATCAGCGCTTGAAGTTCCGGTACTTTACCAACGCAGCTTCGACAGTAGTAGTAGTTAAAGCTACGAGGCAAACTGTGACATCTTCTTCTTACTGTGTCGTTCACTGGCTGAACTTTCCACAGTCTATTAGTTTTAGCCTCTTCAGGTGGTTTTGTAGTATCAACAAAGTGCACATTATTCCTGAGTGCAAGGAACCGGTCTCTAGGCATAGTGTCACTAATAGCTGATAAAGAAATAGATTTCTTCCAGTATATGGGTAGCCTAGGATACCTTATGCACCCTATCATTAAATTTATCCCAAAAGACACCTTCAGTTCATGAGCTGTAGTCCCTAGGAATTTCCCTGTCTTTGCAACACTATACATATTTGTATATTTCGCTGCCTCTTGGAAAAACTTTTCACTGAAATATTCACAGAAATATTCAGCGGAAGTTCCAATTGGTGAAGAACTCTATAATTAAAAAGAAGAAAATGGCAATGATACACGAAATAGGTAACTCAGATAGCACCTCTTTGTCACTGACCTCAACAGCGCTGTATTTAATGTTTGGTGGATGAAACTTCTGAACAAAATTTGATCTCCCAAAAAGCAGTGGTTTGACACCTTCTGTGACACTGTGTGAACTCCTGTGCTCTTCAGGAACTTCTTCAGCACTCAAATCATCATCAGACGAGTCATCTGCTTGCCGAATATTTGAAGGAGAAGGAACATACTCGTCGTCTTCATCTGACGAAATGCCACTCAAATCCGAATCCTCTAATTGCGAACGGATTTGATTGTCTGATAAACCTGCATACAATAACGGGAATGTGCATAAAAACTTTCCCATTCCAAACTGTGTGAAAAGCAGTAATATAGGGAAGCCAATGACACAATCAATAACACTCACTGGAGGATGAAGTTACACAGTCAACACCTAACCCGCACAATTACTGTGCAAAGATATGAAGTTACTAATAATTATCAATATCACAACATTATACACACTATTACAAATAACCAGATCCAGCAAATCGCCGAAACAATTCAATTTAACTTAATTATGAGCTACTAACCAGGCGCCGGCATAATGCTCACTTCTCGATCAACGTAAGCAACATGTGCTGCAATCTGTTGACGCCGAATGGCAACATAAACATGAGAAACGCGTAGCGCACAACCTGCACGATCGTTGCAGGTCGGTTGGAAGCAAGGCAAGAGATTCAGTTTGTCGTAAAAAAATAAAAACCGAGCCTGCACGATCGTGTGGGTTCGGGTGGAAACGGATATGGGCATTATGAGTACAAGAGAATGCCATAGTAATGCATGTAAACAGCTTCAAGTACATTCCTCTGCAGTAAATGAATTCCGTTCTCATTGGATTACAAGGAGGAATTGTATTAATTTACCTCCGTGATAGATGACGTTGTAATTTTGGCACCTCATTAGAAGAGCGTGGTAGTCGACTTCATGATGTCTCTGAAAGCTTACGACATTACAGTTTAAGGTTAGAAGTAGACGAAGATGACTTCTTGCGCAAAGAGGTTACTTTCTTGGGGCGTGTTCTTGCAGCAGAGCGGTAAAAGCCCGATCCAAAGAATGTCAAGGCAGTAAATCAGTATCCACAAAGACAACTACACAGTTAAAAGCCTTTCTACGGTTAAGCGGGTACTGCCGTCATTCTATAAATAAAGGTAGTAAAATTTCAATACCCATATGTAATTTACTGAAGAAAGGAGTAGCATGCAAATTGTGGAATGGAGTAAGAGGAGGCAATTCAACAGTTAAAGGAAAAACTGTTAAGTCCTCCAATATTGCAGTATCCTGATTTTAGTAAAGAGTTCATTGTTATGACTGACGCTAGTCAGAGCTCTATCGGGGCTGTGCTGAGCCGGAGAAAACTGAATAGTGATCTACTTGTGGCTTATGCATCCAGAACATTATATAAGGTGGAACAATCATACAGTACTATAGAGAAGGAAATGTTAGCCATATGTTTGGCAGTTAAACGTTTCCGACGGTATTTATTCGCCCAAAAATTCTCAATATGCACGGATCAAAAGCCACTAACTTGGACAAGCAGTATTTCTGATCCGTTATCTAAATTGTTAAAATTTATACTAAAACTGGAAGAGAATTCTTTACAAAAGCAGCAAGTTAAAACAGGTTGCAGATGACCTCTGTAGAATCATAAATGTGAGTACGGCTTCTCATGAGAAGGAAGACAATAAAAGCAACTTAGAAAACACAATCGAAACACTTGAGACAGTTGCAGAGGATGAGAGTTTAACGGCTGTCACTGAAGTTTTAAGTGGTGACACTAAAGGACAATCTGGAAAACGGGAGAGCGGGGCCAACAACGCAAGCACTTGGAAAATAAAGGTACGCAGGTCATGGCAGGGGACACAGCTGTGAAGTTACAGCTGCTAGACTGAGTCGAGAGGACAGGAAACCGGTTCTAAAAGAGTTCCGTGAGTCACAGATTGGTGGCCATAAGGGAAGAGCTAGAACTCATGACAGGATAAAGAAATATTGTACTTGGAAAGCTATGAAAGCAGATATAGAGCAGTATATTCGCCATTGTGACAGCTGACACATGAATAAGACTACCCAAAATAAAATTAAAATGCCTATGGACATAACAACTCCTGAGTGTGTTTTTGAAAGATGTGATGTCGACCTCGTTGGCCCCCTTCCACGATCAGATAAAGGTAATAAGTACATCCTTACTATTCAGGAGGCACTAACAAAGTTCCTAGTTGGAGAATATATTGGAAAGCAAGATATCGAAGCGGTAGCAAGAGCTCTAGTCGAAAAGATTATTTAAAATTTGGACTACCATCCATACTACTGAGTGATATGGATAGTTACTTAATTACTGAAACAATGCGAAGAGTATGCAGACTACCGAGTATAGAGAAGATTCAGACGACTTGCTACCATCCACAGAGTAATGGCGCGTCAGAAAGAACACACACAACCTCAACTGAAGCGCTCAGACACTTCACAGATGCAGCACAGACCAACTGGGATTCTTGGAGTCAATATGCTCTATTCGTATTTAATACAACACCGCATGGTGCAACTGGACACACACCTCAGAACTATTCTTTGAGAGACTGTTTAATATACCAGGAATTTTTCAAAAGAACCCATCACAGGAAATTTGTAATTACGATGATTATGTGCTTGAAATAAAAGAGCGAATGAGATTTATGCACCAGTGAGCACGTGATTTTAATGGTCGTTTTAACTGAAAGAATAAGGGATGTTATTACAAGACCAAAATCCCAAAGAATTTCAACCAGGGGATAAAGTTCTGCTGTATGACGTAAGTGTTCATAGAGGAAGATCGAAGAGATCAGATAGTCAATAGCGAGGCCCATATGTGGTAAACAGAGTTAAATGGTGGAATGTGGTCATATATTTAAGAGGTAATAAATATGTAACAGTACACGCTAATCGCCTGAAAGAGTTCTTTTAATTACAGAATGTGCCAGAGAAAAACATGCTCTACAGTTTCACATAGGTATAATAGAGAAGTCACAAAGTCTAGCTGGACAGTTAGCTCACCATGAATACGAAACGGTGGAGTACTATAATTTGTTGGGGAAATAAACAAAATATTATTTGGAGCTCTGGATGAAGATGCGTCGTATTTCAAGGCAAAAAGTTATGTTTTAGAAAGGGAGCAGGAACAGCTATTAAGGTTAACAGAGAACAGTTTACCATAGTAAAAACAAAGCCAACCACTTTTAAGCAAACAATAAGCTCCATAGCAAAAAAATGAACAAGTTGTCACACAGGGAGTGAAAAGGCGTAGTCAGGACATAAAACAATTCCAAAATAGCACTGACAGATTCAGCTGACTTCTGCCCTTAATGAGTTAGAACTGGAATACGATTTGCTAACTACTGCAATTGTAAATGCACAGAAAAGTATTTTAGAACCTCATCTCAATAATCCTGTGCAAGTAATAAAATATTTAGAACTGATAAAATATGACGTTAAAGGTAAGAGATTCCCACTGACACTTACAGGGGGCAATGGTTTTCAGTTGCTCAAAGTAATAGACCACGATGTGTTCATAGCTGGCAATTGTTAAGTTAGGTCTTGAATATTCCCCTCTTTGATATGCATAAAATCTGGCCACTTACTGTTGAAGTATACATAAAGAAACATTTGTTCACGGAAGTAAATACTGTTAATAGATGTTGGAAAAAGACAGTATAAATAAGGATCAGCTGCTATGTGAAAAAATAGATCAAAGTAATTGAATTTTTAAGTAAATATTTGTGCTTTTTTCTGCCTATGAGCATGAAATGTATGGAGCTAGAGTATTAGAGCCTGTAAATAAATACCTAAAGATTTTATCTGAAAGAACTTAATGTAAACGAAAGTGTTGGGGTACAAATAAGAGGTAACGAATGGTTATTTGTAGCACCAAACACTGAAGGTCTTGCAGTGTCATGTAATGATAATAAACCTACTGATGTAATTATTCGTGGCACAGTAAAATTGGAATTTATGGGAAAACGTAGAGGATGTCGTGGTCAAATGGTACTAGAGTCTTAACACATTATTAGAGTGAATTTTTACAAATTATGATACAGTTCCGAATTTGAATATGGACTTAATGTTTTGCATTGCTAATCAGGAAAAGCGAAATATAACAGAACTTACTTTCAATTTGCCTGTTGAACATACAAAAAAGGTGATTTAAACGAAGCAGTGCATAAATTGAACAAATTGAAAAACGAATTTGTGTATGAACAAGGAACTGATTTTAGTGGATTTTCATTAAGCAGTATACCTGTTTGGAACTACGGAGGGACAAGAATTGTAATCAGGATTCTAGTATGTGTATTTGTAAACATTTTAAATGCTGTATAGGGTGTTTTCGGTTCTTGTGTGGAACAATGGGTGATGACTGTTGTTAGAAAATAAATGTAAAGGATAAGAATGTAATTCAGTATCCAAGTAGAAAATTGGCAAGATATCAGCCAGCTTTAAGAGATTGAAAGAAGTATTGTACTAATAAGACATCTGGAAAATTTCGAAGACAGCCCTCAATATTGACGTCAAGAGCAGATAAGAGATTAACAAAAAAGTGAAAGTGGTAAATAAGAGAAATGTATAATTGGGTGGTGCTAGTTTTGAGAATGTAGATGAAATGACATTTTGTGCGTCTTTGATAAAGGAAGAATTCATGATGTTTTCATAATAGAAGGATTTCGTTTATACCCTTTTACAAGAAAGAAACTATGATGCATATTAGATCATGATGCACTCATGATGAATTGCTTTATGCAAAGGTGTATTGTGAATTGTATATTCATAAATTGTTTGAAGGAAAATGCTATGTAACTCTGGATACGATCTGCTTGTGGTAAAAACAGCTGTTTTGTGTTAATATATGTCTGTAAAGGAATTAACTTGTGTATCCAATGTATAGGAAATGCTTTGTTCAACTGTACGTATATTCAAGCAAAATATGTAAAGTAAGGTGAAAAGTTAATGTGTGTCCTATAAAAGAATATAATTATAAATAGGGAAGTTAAATGTGCAGTACATGTTGGATTACCTATGTGTAGTGACAGAATGTGTACTTTAAGAGTAAGTCTCTGAGGACAGAGACTACAAAATCCTCCCTCGGAGACGGGGGGGTCGCGTATGTGTCACGAATGACTAGCGTGTATAACTAAGGGTATAATGTCGTACAAGGTGTGTCAGTAAAGGAGTGACCTAAAGTCAGCAGGGACACTAGGAAGCAGAAGGAACTGTGTTTTTGTGATAAGGGCAGCGTGGGCTACGTGGCCAGCCGCACAGAAGCTTCTGGGAAGAGCCTAGGTCAAGAGGACAGTGCGTGGGGTAGAGGATGAAATAAAAATAAACGAAAAAACTACCTGAACAAATTGTGACGAATGGCAGGAAAATTTATTATTTATTTTTGATGATAAGAAAATATTTGAAACAACCTGAGTTTGCAGCTGAAAACATGTCCAACGCATAGGTAGATGCCCTTTAAATGTGTTTGTTCACTGGACAGAAAAATCGCTAAAGATCAAAGGCACACAGCAGGATTGGAATGCTGGAAGAAATAGCATTCTAGGTTTGACGTTAATGCCGCATCGAGGCTGTACTGTATTAAAACAGTCGAAAGGGGTTTGGGTATCCTAGACAGAAGCAGTAGGTTTACATATAATTAATGAACCATTCAATCTATCTACATATCACAACAAATCAGTTCGATCGACAAATATTGATGTTACTCTTGCTAATAATAGCACCACTTCTGAAGCAGACTCACGGCATGTTGACGACAGCCAAACACTCATTGGCCATAATATTATCATGACTCCACTATCTAATGAGGAAAGCACCGTCTGATGAGAACATTATGTGGCAGCGAAGCTTACTTAGGGTGGATGTGAAGCAAACTCATATTCGATACAGGCCGAAACGAAAGTACAGCGCGTGCTGCAAGGAAAATAGACCGAAGAGCTAGTGCAAGCCATTCGAATGACTGAACAAGGTAATTTCAATGTCAGTGAGGAACGGAATAAATCGGAAATATCACAAAGTAAGATCTTAAGAAAAAATTGGGCCAACAGGGACGTGTTATGAAATCGGACGGGGAGTCCAAGAAACTACAAGTTAAACAGGTCTCATTTCATATGAGACTAGACCACTGGAAGTGCATGAAACAACTACAGTTTACCGATAATCGTCAGCCAACAAAGGCGCCATTCCCTGCCGATAACGGCTGTGTAGGTGTGGTATTCAGAGGTGCTACAAAATTCCGGTACAGAAAGTACAAGAGCTTCCATGCGAGATGGGGAAGGAAATATAGAAGGCAGTAGTGACTATGAATTACTATCATGTCAGCGATACATTGTTTTTAATACAGGTTTCCATTCGGGTTCAACGAAATCTGTGTTAGAAGCTCCCCGAGAGAAGACATCGTTTTAGACAAGGTTACTATATCGAGGAACATGCAGTGTGTCCCAAGAGGAAAGATAAGTATTCAGGGATATGAACCTGACGATCATTCAAAGCTAAAAATTCTAGTAAACGTGGACTCAAAAACACATACCTGAAGAGCTCTGAGCATCATTCATCTTCATACCGTGAAATTCAATACTGTCAAACAAAACTCTTCTTCTGCAAGCTCTTTGCTTTCCATATTTTGAGAGGAGATGGTGTAAACCAAAACCAGACAAAACTGTCTAGCAAACATGGTCTCCAGTACGCTTACCTTGAACTCTATGAGCAGTTGTTCAGTAGAAGAGATGTGTTCCACTGCAGCGAAGATGACGAAGCTGAACATAGCTCTCTTCAGGTATGGTCTTCAGAGCCCACGTTTACTTGACATTTTTTTCATTTCTGGACCCACACTACCACATCTCAAAATACTGAAAACAAAGAGCTTGCAGAAGAAGAAATTTGTTTCAGAATATCGAAGAAGTGCTCATAGCTGGGTCGGGAAAAGGAATACCGTACCAGAAAAGCTAGTCTTAGCTTTCCTAGGCGTGGTTTTCATATCATTAAAGTGGGGGAACAGAAATGAGATTTGTGTTAATGCAACAGATCAGAGCCATCTTCGGTTTGCTCTTTGTACTAATGACCTCAGCTCAGATGACCGTAAACCGCGAAGGCTTGGAAATCGAATACAAGAGTAAAACAATGTATAACCATTACATCGAAAAGAAAACAGTGCAGCTTAGCAATAAAAGTAGAAGAGCACCAGTTGATGAGAATGTACATTTAAGGAAGTTGAATATAATGATTGGATGAAATGGAAACGAAATCGAAAACAGTACTCCAGAGATTTTCTTCTCGCGCCTAGGGTCGTTATTTTATACCTGTTTTTACGTTTTCTTACGTTTGAGAATCGTATGAAAAGATTAGCGTCAATTTCAGTTTCATTACATCTGTTGTCTTTCTTTCGTTGTGTCTACTGTTAAAGCTTTATAACATCGACCGGCCATATTTGAGAAGCGTGAATGTTACAGCACGTTAATTAAACAGTTGCAAAAATCATGAGTTTTGGTTTCAGTGTGTCAGTTGCAGAGGGAGGAGGTAGAGGTGCACTAAGAGACTTTGACATGGAACTGTGGATTTCATCCGAAAATCCTGAAAATCGAGCAACCGTAGTTGAAGATTTATGCCGTTCAGACACAGTTGTAAAACTCGAAACCTGAATTACTGCGATTGAAGGAGGAAAAAGAGAAGACGTGCAGGGAAAATGGGCCAAGCAAAGGATTAACAGTGAAAATTTTACTAGCAAATTCTAAATTCAATTAAGTAGTAGATTTGGCTTACTGCTGGAATTAGAGAAGGAAGAACCTAATACTGAATATGAGAAATGTGGGGTGCCGCGAAACAATATTAGGTCAGTTACAGAAAGCCGGGGGAAGAAAAGAAGAGGGAATGAAAAATTCTGCTAATAGGTACCAGTCACCGAAGGGGTGTAGGCCAACAGCTGGGTATCAATTCATCCATTCTTTTGAAACCAAGTGAACGTCTTAATGAAGAAGCAGAATATTTTGGACAAACTTTATTTTAGCAAAGAATCTCAGGAGTCGATAAACGGAGTAGCTGCAAACAGCCTGGCAGTGACGTGGACAAAATTGGTTTCATATCGTTTCTGTTATCAGTGTTATCGCTCATGATAAACGAGTAGACGTGGTGCTGAGTGGTTTGCTTAAGATCAATGCAAAATCTAGTGAGAGTACACTACTGGTGGTCTATACCGGAATAGGAAGGGTAACGATAAGCAGTCTTCTAACCTACTCAAAATATAGTTGGCTGTACAAATGCCAACGCAACATTAAATTCAAGTTCAAACACTCTCACATGAAATGAACACTGATACAACTTTATACTTCTGATGAAAGTTCATAAACACAACAATTAATAATCTTTTTCACTTCAAATCAATGTTATTGGTCTTTTATCCTACATCTTTATAATTTTCAGGTAGCTTTGCACGTAAGGCAAATTATTTAAGAAAATGACAGCTGATAGCCTTAAAAATGCACTGGAAGTGGAGTATTTCTCAAACTATAAAATTGTACTTTAAACAATATAACTCCACACATTAGAAAGCTATCAGAAATATTCTTTCACCTGATGAATAAGTCTTTCCGTAATAAATTAGGACACTAGGAATTAAATTCTCTACGATAGGATTCCTGTCCAAGTTTGTGAGTTGAGATAATCGCGAGTGTAAGATAGAGTTTGTACCAACACCTAAATTAGTATTAAAATAAAGCAAATTTCACAAATACCTGGTCCATTTCCAGAGTGCCAAATATAAACAATTTAGTGGATGGCTGATGGCACAGGTGGCTAATGTGCAGTGGCTGTCAACATAGTGGCGATGCAGCCATGGCAGTACTGTTGGTATCACCCTGTCACGTACATTCTTGGCATCGGAATTATATTTTTACACGGCAAAAAACCATGCCATGGGAATAATATCACGAAATGCAGCATCCGATGCCATAAATACTGCTCTTAAGCTACTCTGGCCTCAAAACTCCAAGAATATGAGGCACAATATCAAATGGCTCTGAGCACTATGGGGTCATCTGAGGTCATCAGTCCCCTAGAACTTAGAACTACTTAAGCCTAACTAACCTAAGGACATCATACACATCCATACCCGAGGCAGGATTCGCACCTGCGACCGTAGCGGTCACGCGGTTCCAGACTGAAGCGCCTAGAACCACTTGGCCACACTGGCCGGCTGAGGCACAATAACCTGCTTGTGATAGCGGGGTGTTAACCACAGCACTGCTCAGTTCAGACTCCTTGTCCAAGGACGAGTTCCCACTTGCGCTCCAACCACACCTTTTCCACCCCGCCATGCTCATGCTACTTCCGTAGCTGAAGCGCTTCCCCACATCTTTTACATCCAACCCTACGTTCCCTAAATATGGACCAAATCAATTATAGTACATTATATAACAATCATTCAAGTAGTTATTTAAATCCACAACCACAATTTAAGCAACATCGCTCAAAAGTTCACATGGCTCAAATACGTATAGACAGTCAAAGAATTTCCATGACAGATACAACACTCTAAATAAGCAACACTACAAATTGTCGTAGACATATCGATACAGATACAAAATATGTAGAAAATAGGTGTCACAGGCCTGGTTAAAAATTGTTTTCTGAACGGTAGGGAGGTTGTTTGTAAAATTATGAATGGCAGCAGGTTCTTAGATAAAACATAAAGTGACTATCCAGGCCTCACGCAGGTATAGCTTTTGCGATGAAGTGTCGCGAGGCTGCTTTCACGGCAGCTTAGGAACAATACGCGACCGACCGTAGGAAGAGTCTTGACAGTGTAAACGTGAGGAAGACGACAGCTTTCGAGCTACACCAGCCCACACAAGGTACAAAATTTTCACCCTTCACTAGGAGGCATGGTCATGAAACAGCGATCAGTCATTTACGTCACTGAAGTTTTGGTCCACGAATGACAATGTCGAGAGTAGGATAATTTCGAGGACTCATTTAGCTTAGGAGAGGGATTGTAAGTGGATAGTCGTTGAGACAGCGCGGAAGCAAGAGGACACTTCCATCCATCGCCCACATCTGCCTCCCGACACCGTAATATCGCTGCTTCTGCGTGGGAAACACAAGGCGAGACTGTAACTGGGCCTCGCCGTGAAGCCAAGGGTCGCCGATGAGGGCTGCCGGCACGCCTCCGCCGCTACGAGGAGACTTTTATTTCTTGTCCTATAGTGACTACCTTCTTTTTATAGAGATGTGCATCATACGAAATACCTGTTGAGGTATTGATTATCACTGTACCTACGGCCTCATAGATCTTCAAATGTACATCATCATTCCTTAGTACTTCAATGCCCCATTTCTCTCCATCTTGTTCTTCCTTCCGATCCTTTTAAACTTCAACCTACTCTTCATCATTACTAAATTATTGTCTGAGTCTAAATCTGCCGTCATCATCACCACACAACAAGTGACTATGAAGAATGGTGAGAAGATTCATTCCCCAGCTGCCCCCCTTCCCATTAATAACTGAGTCCTGTCCACGCCCAGACAAATCGGTTTTCAGATATGTAATTTTTTATGTAAATGGTATTGAAATAAATGCAGATATTTCATGTTTTGTCCAAACAATTTATTCCATTCGCTTATCCTTCCTTTAATTTCATAACCTTTCGCTTCTTGATTCCATTTAATTATTGACGTCACTTTTATTGCCTTCATATGTGAGGCAATATAATTAGTAATCTGCAAGTCAGTTTATGCAAGAAATAATAGATTCACGGTTAACTACACATTCCATTACACTTTTCAACATTCTTCTAGAGCACCATATCTCAAATGTATCTACTATTGTCTATATAGGTTCCTCCACCAGCCGTGATTACCTTCCGTTCAATGCTATGCTCCAAATGTACATTTTCAGACATTTGTTAGTAAGTTAAGGTCGACGATTAATAGTACTAGACTTCTTTTATCCAAGAGAGCACTCTTTGCCTGAGTTCTTCCACCACACATTTTGCTTCCAAACTAGCAGATTTCTTTCACTTCATATGCTTCATGGTCTTCGACATGTGCGTCCGGATGAGCACATTTACACCTGTGTTTATACTGGGTGCATACCGCGTGGCTACAAACGCACGGCGACTGCTCGCAAGGCGCACAGGTGTAAACACATGTCAGGACTAACTTCAATTTCAATCCGTATTCTGTGCTCAGCAGATTGTTCATTCCACACAGTACCTCCTTTAATATTTTCAACCGAGGATAGAAATTTCATACCGTACTATTGACATTCTTTCATCTTAAATTATAATCTCCCTCCTAATTCAACTATAAATTTCCATGACCACTTCTTCGATGTTTAGATCGAACAGTGGTAAAGATAGACTTCATCCATTTCTTACGTTGTTTGAATCAGAGCACTTTGTTCTTCATCTTTCATCTTAGTTTTCCTTCTTGATTATTACGAATTGTATGATGAGAATTTCGAACATCTTCCATCTTTAAATAATGTCTAACATTTTTTCAGACAACAGATCTATGAAGCTGTCTTATTTTTCTCTTAAACGTTGCATCTATTACCTTGTCAACACCTTGGATGCATGAGTTATTAATCTAATAGAGCCATCGTCCTCGCACTTATCTGTTCCTGCTGTCTTCGGAACTGCGTTGATGAAAGAGCTTCAGAAGTCTGAAGATTTATCTCCGGTCCCATACATTCTATAAACCAATATCTTCGTTTCCACGTCCAACAAAACGTTAATTTCACCTTCTGTCTCTCCAGTAGACGGTCCTTCCACCTCGTAAAGGTCTTCACTGTATTCTTCACACGTATCTGCTCTCTGGTCTGAGCTGACCACTGGAATTCCTTCTCCTTTCGCAGTGCTGACGTGCTAAATTATAATTTCACCTTAGATCTTCTGACTTCTCTACATGCTGAATCTGTCCCTTCGACGACCATTTCATTTCGATGTTTCACATTTTTTCTCCAGCCATTTCACTTCAGCTTTCCTGCAGTTCCTATTAATCTCATTCCTGAGTGACTTATAATACTGCGTTTCCCTAAACATTTTTGTACTTTCGTCTTTCATCCATCAGTTCAAGTATTTCTTCTGCTACCCAAACTTTCTTCACACCTTCCTTCCTTGTCGTATAGTGACTACATTCTTTTTATAGAGATGTGCATCATATGAAATACTTATTGAGGTATTAACTATCACCGTACCTACGGTCTCATAGGTCTTCAAACGTACACAATCACTCCTCAGTACTTCAATGCCTCATATCTCTTCATGCTGATTCTTCCTGCCGATTCTTTTAAACTTCAACATATTCCTAATCATTACTAAATTATTGTCTGAGTCTAAATCTGTTCCTGGGTGCGCTATACAGACCAGTATCTGATTCTAGAATCTTCGTCAGACAGTGATGTAAACCATCTGCTGCTTTCCCTCGTCTCCAAGCCTTTTGCAAGTGCACCTCTTAGTCTTGTGATTTTTGAACAGTGTAGTCGCTGTTACCATCTGAAGTTCACCTCAGAAATCAAGAAGTCATTGTCCTCTTAATCCTACTGGAGAGCCCATGTTCTTCCGTAACATCATCTTCACTTACTGCCCTTATTAAGGCGTTTCATTTCCCGTTATTATTATTTTATATCCTCCCTATAAAAACTGAGTTAATCCTTCAGTGCCCTCAGAAACTGTTCCTATCTTCGTATTTCATTTACATACTGAGTTGTCCCTTCTGTGTAGCCATATATTCTTCCTACCTTCATCTTGTGTTCTGACGTCGGTATCTATACCTAAATTACTGTTTTTCATGTTGGTTTGTCGTCCACTCTGATGAAAACAATGTTATCACTGTATTGTTGGAAGTAATTCAAACTCCGAACTATGTACATTCCTGTTGAAAACGAATCCTACACCATTTCCTGTTGCTGTTGACATTACCGTTTATTCATCTCACCAGAAGACCTCATCTTCTTTCCTCTACTAATCTTGATTGGTTCTTTCCAGTTCCCTTGTCTCGATTTTGTAGCTTGTCTAGCAAGTTGTTAAATTCATTAGCAGAAAACTTAAGGCTGCCCTCTAACGCACTAAGGAAATTACTTGTGGTTAGGGCGAGGAATTCCTCTTCTTTTCTGTTTTGTTTCACCCAGACACGTTTCAGCACTTTCTGTGCTATCTTCAATGGGTTATTTTTTATTTTCTACTTTCTTCCTAACTCACATGATGCTATTTTCGTAGCAAGCACGGACAAACAAGAAGAACTGCAACATCACAAAATGATTACTTGTGGTTGTTGGGTGACCTGTAAGACACGAGCCTTACGTCGAGTACAGATAGAAATTAAACTGAGAGGGACTCTCAGTTCAGTGTAGAAGAACAAAGAGAAAAGTAAAATACACTTGCTTCATCAGTTTATTATGTGTTTAGAAACAAAGTGTGTGAGTTGGTTATTTGCTTGGGAGGAAAAAAAAATGGTTCAAATGGCTCTGAGCACTATGCGACTTAACTTCTGAGGTCATCAGTTGCCTAGAACTTAGAACTAATTAAACCTAACTAACCTAAGGACATCACACACATCCATGCCCGAGGCAGGATTCGAACCTGCGACCGTAGCGGTCGTGCTGTTCCAGCCTGTAGCGCCTAGAACCGTTCGGCTACTCCGGCCGGCGTTTGGGAGGATTTAGTAGATGGAAAGACATTGACGACATTTGTCTTCATGAACACTGTTTAAAAGAAGGATCAGAAAATGACAAGTGGTTACAAATTAGCAGCATATTAATGTATATACAATATGGACAAAGAAGGATTTGTCTTATTAACAAAAAGAAATCTAAATATATAAATGAAGATATAATAAAATTCTATGGAAATATTTTCTTGTGAGTTAATTGACGGCCGGAGTGGCCGAGCGGTTCGAGACACTACAGTCTGGAACCGCGTGACCGCTACGGTCGAAGGTTAGAATCCTGCCTCGGGCATGGATGTGTGTGATGTCCTTAGGTTAGTTAGGTTTAAGTAGTTCTAAGTTCTAGGGGACTGATTACCTTAGAAGTTAAATCCCATAGTGCTCAGAGCCATTTGAACCATTTGTGAGTTAATTTTCGGAAATCAAATACTTGTGATTACTACAGTGCACAGGTCCCCACTGGGTAACAGGGAAATTTTCATGAACGTTGTTTTTTATTTATTGTGCTGCTTATCTGACAGATAGAAGAAATTGCTAATTTGTGTAGATTTAAAGTAAGTCTCCTGAATGAACCCGTCAAGAAAATATATCTAGAAGTACTTTAACTTGTTATAATTTAGTATCACAAATTTCACTACACGAGTTTCTCAGAATAGTAGGAGCCCTCTTGACATTGTACTCATACAAGAAGAATTATGTAACTGTTCTGTTGCAAATGGATTTTCGAATTATGATGCACAGTTCGCGACATTACATAAGCTAAGATCCTGTACAATTAAGAAACATTCAAAGAAAACACTAGGTAAAGCAAGTGAATAATTTAAAGCGTAAAAAATGTTGACTGGGACGAAATTTACAATGTACTTATTGTTATTTCTAAATTCGAAATTTTTCTTACTTGGTTTGTATCCAGTTTTAGAGTTTCATACCCCGACTAGTTGAGGCGGAACCCGTACTGGATCACTTTGTTGTGAGTCTGTCTGTCCATATGGCAGTCCGACTGTTAAGAATCTTCCTTTCTCAGGAAGGGGTAGAGGTATAAATTCGAAATTTATTGCAAATGGTAAGGTCTATCAGCCCTTCAGTCATTTTTTGACACTCATCAACTCACTCATAGCAACCTATAGGGCTCATGAAGGTGATCTAGAATCATCACACTTGTCAAGGAGCATGGTTTCGCAGTTCAATTAAAGAAAAAAATCAGTTGTTAATTTGTGACTCTATCGGATAAAAAATATTTTTCCAATACAAAATTACGCAGTATTCAAAACCCAGAAAAAAATTTCGGGAACTAATTAAAGGATTTTGACCTGGTTTCCCGTGACAGGTTGAGTGATTCAAGAGGTAGGTTTGTGTGTATAGTTTACAAATATTTCGTGTTAATTGAATGAGCTACGATGAACTGAATTCCCCTGCCACTGGGAAAACGATGACTTTTCCATATAGCCGTGATATGTGTAAGGCCGCCCATCTACTGTGCCACGCTGGCGCTAAGATAGTGGGTTCTTTACGAGCTGATCATTGCACATAGAAACTATCTCTGGCAGTCTACGCCTATAATGTGTACAGCATCTGTAAGTTTTCACAGCAACGTAATACTGGTAACTGATACAGGGTCGCACTTCCACTGTTTTGGATGAGGCTGCAGTATTTCGTAAAATATCCGATATAGCGTTCTGGAGAACGATTAGAGATTTGCATAACAGCAATAGGCGTATGGCCGGCTGCACCACTTTCTTCATTAGAAATCTTCGTCACTTATTACAGGTAACTCCAACGGGTACGGCAGGAGATAATGTCAGTGCACCTGAAAATACCAGTTAGTACAGAATATTAGTATAACTCGAGAATTAATAAAATAACTGAAAAATTACGGCAGTTAATAGGAGATTACATAAAAAATTTCAACTTCAAACTGAGAGTCTTGGAATTACCGAGACCATTATTATCCCAGTATCGTGGTACTTGGCACTGGTATGTTATTTAAGAAAACTGGAATCACAACAAGCATCAATGGATGTACACAACAAGAAATGGGCATACGCCATACAGCCAGGATGAATAATGACCAAGAAATGCCTTCGTAATACAAACTGTACTTTAACATATTAAAAACTTCTGTAGAAAAATGTTGAGTATACACTTTTTCTGAATTAGACAGTTCAGACAGTAAAAAGAAATTAATTTGTAATATTGTTGAAAGAGAGACAGAGAAACAAGCTTTGAAATATATTAGTTATGATCAGACAATAGAAGCACTGTAACAGACAAATGATTTCTAGCAGATATGGATTTCTAAAGGGCCCCTCTACTGAGCAGATAATAAAATGTTTAAATGGTAAAAAATCAACAGTTCATGTCTGGTGTGACTCATCAAACGCTGCTAAATGATGTCATTTAAATTTTTTGTCGGATACATACTTCATCATATTTCTGGTTTAGTTCTTATTTAAGAAACGAAATAGAGAAAGTTACACAAGGCTGTACACGTAATACGAAGAAGGACGCCACGTCATCTGAACGAAGAGAAATTACTATCGGCGTTCCACAGGGTTCGATCACTAGTCCACAACTTAACGTTAATGGTCTAACTTAAAAAAAATAAAATAAAAAACTATGGAGGTCAAGTTAGTCGTATTTGCAAAGATACATTATTGCGAAGCTGCCGAAAGAAATCTCAACACAGAAAATAGTTAATAATGTTTTCGTGAAAGCTGCTGATTGGATGTGCACAAAAGAGCTAACTTTATAGCTCGAGGAAAATGAAAAGAAACACACATCTCATGAATTTTTGGACTTCAGGAGCATTTCATCTTCTAAACACATAATATGCGAATAAGGAATAGCGAAACGGTTTGGAAGTTGATTTTAGTTGTGCAAGTAGATGTAAACTGGAACTAGAGAAACCATAGAGTGGGCCTCCTAAAACGTTTAGTTTCAGCTTCTTTTATGTCACATGTGCCCACAGACGTAAAGGGCTATTATATCATGTGCATAGGTTCTCATAGGCTATACGGATCTCTCTCTCTGTACCCCAATTACAGACACACACACACTCACACACACACACACACACACACACACACTCACACGTTTTGATAATTATATTTAATGATTACAGTAATGAAGATTTGCATCTGAATCTGGAATTTCACGAGAAGGGGCTTAATGACTGTTTAGGGAAAAAAATTATGCTTTACTAAGTTTAATTACTAGTGCATTAATTATTTAGTACAACTAAAGTAAAAATGGCGTTATTCCATTTCATGCCCTAATGGACATTATAGATCTGTCGGTTTCTTTTCAGGCAAATCCGAACAAGCTAACACAGAAAATGCAAGAGAAACCTTCAGAAAACTATTTCAATGCCTTGCGAGTGCTTATACAGCTCAATACATGTAATCGAGTAAAGTAGATGATCTCTTCGAAATGTTCTGCAATGGTCCTCTGAACATCATATTTCCATACAAGATTCACATCAGATTCTGTCAACAAATTATGGCTTAATTAGGTACAGCAATGATACATTTTATAAGACTAGCACATATTGACAGCGCTTCAAAGTTCGAGGAGAGTTCGGGGTTCGGCCGGAGTGGCCGAGCGGTTCTAGGCGCTTTAGTCTGGAACCGCGCCACCGCTACGGTCGCAGGTTCGAATCCTGCCTCGGGCATGGATGTGTGTGATGTCCTTAGGTTAGTTGGGTTTAAGTAGTTCTAAGTTCTAGGGGACTGATGACCTCAGCCGTTAAGTCCCATAGTGCTCAGAGCCATTTGAACCAATTTGAGATTTCGGGAGTGCAGGCTGTCGTCATAAACTTCATTCCTCGATATTTTAACTGGACACCCGCCGGTCATCTTCAGGTGAGGCATCAGTCTTCGATGGTTCACCTGAAAATGACTGGCAGGTGTCCAGTTGAAATATCGTGGAATGAAGTTTACGCCGACAGCGTGCAGTCCTGAAATCTCTTCGAACATTTAATTCGCAGGGAAAATTTTAAATTTCAGAGAGCGTCTACTATTTTACATTGTGCATAACTGTGGCGCAGTTCCCAATGTCTCTGATACATCGCTAACATAACGCAATTTGGATATATGCTTCCCCCATGTTCAACTCATTATGTGACTAAGTCCTTCAGTGCGTACCTCAGTTTCAACAATTGCTTTTAATTGGAAACCTCTGGAAGTAATGTGGGACATCATGATAACTTGGTTGGTACCCGCAACACCTGAGTTTGACACACACACACACACACACACACACACACACACACACACACACACACACAACAACAACAAGAACAAGAACAACAACAACGTAGCCGCCGCTTGCCTCTGTGGGAGTTCTATATGCACCACTTTCGGCGCAGCCACTTACAGGGACCCACGTGCATACGATTTCAGCTTACAGTTCCATAAAAAACAGTCCATCTGAAGCGAGAGCTCTCGTTATGTAATATGATGACGATAATGAGGTCCCATACTCCGAGGAGCGTAGGGGACGATGTGGGAGACCCTTACCGCCGACTAGGCTAGATCCCAGCGGAGGTGGTTTGCCATTGTCTTACTCCGACCGTAATGGGGATGAATGATGATGATGAAGACGACACAACACGCAGTCATCTCGAGGCATGGAAAATCTGTAGCCCCGCAGGAAAGCGAGAACGCTACAGCAAGACCACAAGCTGTGGACCGTTACGTAATATAGCTAATTGAAAAAGTATCGTATCTTAGGAAGTAATAGGAATAGTATGTGAGTTGCTACACAACAATAGTTGCCAGCGCAAAATAAATTAATTTCAGCGTAATTATCTATTTCTTTCAGAATTCAGAAATAAAATACGGAGGTCATTCCAAAACCTCTGCACATTGCTCACGCGTGACCGTAAAGGTGATGTGATCAAGTTGAAATTCATGTCCGCTGTGAGCGAGATTTTAGGCGTGACGGTATATGTGTTTGCTGGTTCGCGTGCCTGTGTCGTGAATAATTCAGTTTTTAAATGAACTCTGACACTGAGTCATGTCTGATCACACGTAATGATCAACTTTACTACATAAAAATCGAATCCCTACGTGGAAAGAGCCGAACGGAAATTTGCAGCGCTTTGAGAGACGTATGTGGGAATAGTGTAATGGATCGAAGCACAGTGTCACGTTGGTCTTGTCGTTTCCATGAAGATCGGGTAAGCGCTGAGGACAACCCAAGGAGTGGAATGTTATCAACTGTTACAGATCTCATCCCTCAGGTTATTGTTAATGACTTTTTGAGAGATGATCGATGAAAAACGTGTAAGGAAATTTAAAAATTTAATATGTGGCCGGATTGTCTGTCTCTTCCGTTTGCAGTGTCATAACTTTAAAAATGAGAAACGTTGTTGCCATATAGGTTTCGCAAGATCTGTGTGAAGATCAGAAAGCAGTCTGCAAGAGACTCGCAGACAATTGCTTGAACGTTATCGAACGGTTTGTGAAGAGGACTGTACCACTTGATGAAATCTGGATACGAGATTTTGAGCCAGAATTGAAGTCTCAGTCGTCACAGTGGTAAAGTGCCGATCCTCCACACCCGAAAAAATTACGCCGCCAGCAATGAAAGGCGTAACTAACGATGACCCTTCCGTATAACATGAATGGAGCCATAGCTACAAACACAGCGCCCCAGGCGACGTCTGTATAGGCGCATATTGCAGACTGTTTCTAAAAACGTTTCGCCACCGAAAATTGCGATGGGATGACTTGACTAGTCTTGCAGCTGGTGTCCTCATTTTGCACGATAATGCAAAATCGCACACTGCCTGAGCGCTGATAGAAACGCTCGAGAAAAATGGATGGGAAATATTTCCCCACCCAACAAAGAGTCGTGATTTGAGCCTACCACACATTGATTGGTTTCCCAAATTGAAGGAATAGCTCCATTAAAAACGTTTTCATACAGCTGATGAAACTTCTGTTGAGGTGATCCGAGTAATCAGACAGGTCAACAATGAAACTGCGTCATCAGGAATACAGAGGTTGTCAAAACGTAGGGAAGCTGTCATAAGCTAGAATGACGATTCTATTGAAGGTGTGAAAAGGTATTTTGTAAAACAGATTATTTTCTTCAATTCCATCTCACAGACTGCAGATATTTTGAAATGACCGCCTTATAAGCTCATATTATTGGACTGAAACGAGATCAAAACATCAGAACCAATCACTCATATTCCATTAGGTTCGTTACTATTATAAAACTTTTCGCATAATTCCTTTGCTAAAAGACTAGCTTAATGAACAAAACTCATCTTTAATGAAAATTAAATGACCATGATCAACACACTGCCTAGAATATGAGGACTCTAAAACTGTTATGGCATTCAACAACACTTTTAGAAAAATGCTTCCTACACAGAAACTGTTGGACTTAATTTATGTATTACTGATTTAAGCAAAAGTAAGTTAAAATCAACTGCAAATATTTAGCTAACTATGTTCTGCAGCAATTTATGTGCAATTTATGTACTGCAGTAACTTTTACACTAACTGAATAATTATAATCAAGAATTTGAACACTTAAGTAATTAATGTTATAAATAATCAAATAATTAGCTTCCCTTATGAGGATACTGAGTCACCATCACGAACAGGACCCCGATATGGGTTACTTTACTTCGGTCAGTAATGTTCTCTGTACACACCAACATTAAAACTCATGGCATTAAAACTCACACATCACTGCAATAACATGACTAATTCATGCACAGATACATCTACATCTACATGGATACTCTGCAAATCACATTCAAGTGCCTGGCAGTGGGTTCGTCGAAGCACCTTCACTATTCAAGTCCTTACACTGATTAGAGGTGCCTAAGTGACGACTTGAGGTAACAACGGTGCTGAAAAGTATTATGCAGTCGTTGTTCTTCGTAGTAATTGCTCTATTAATTTTCTTTTCTTATAACAAAACTATAGTTGACATCAAAGCCAGTGTGGCAGTACGTAATTTCAACGTCGGCCTAAGGCATTATGGAAATTACGAAGGAGCTCCAACTTCCAATCGAAAGTGCCTGTTGACAACTTCTGCAGAAAAGCGGACAAAAAGTGCATCGAACGAGCGGAGCAGCGGATCACAAAAGCTGCCAAACAGACCGCAGTACCGCCATGGTCACGACGAAGATGAAGCAGTACCTCATTTTAGATCTGGAAGGTTTGCTGTATGATCTAGCGATCGCCGACTAAAGGCGTATACAAAAACTACAATCCAAAACCTTAAACACATTTTTCTGGAAACGGTGTTTTTCAAAATGGCAGGAAACTAACTGGAGAACGGCACATACGATTGTGATCGGAGTTTGGGGCAGGAATTTCTTATTGGATTCCCTACCAGCGTAAATAGCCGTTTCCCGATATCTTCGAAGGTCTATTTTCGGCGCACAATTTTGTATCGATGTTTTGGGCGAAGATAATGCATTTGTTTCAACAAGTTACCGTTTCATTAGAATTTGATATTTTTCAATTTTCCTATGTATGTTGACGGAAATTATATAGAGAGTGACTCATACAAAATTATTCTGTTACGAGTCTGATAGGAGGGGATTGTTTCATCTGGTGCAGCTGCTACAGAGAATGTCCGACGTCAGCAAAAAAATATTTTACTATATACAAATGTGTGAGGAATAAGACTATATGAAGAGATTTAGTATTTGAGCCGCTAGAGGAAGTGGCACGTCTGGGTTAAGCTGTGCGTGGTCCTTGCTCCTTGCTAAAATTATTTTTACTTTATTCAAACAAGTTCTGATTATTTATTTTCTCAGAAAAACATCACAGTCAAGAAACTTAAAAAACGATTGTTTTTTTTTTCAGACCAAAACTGTTAAAGTATGGACAAACAATTCAGATTCGTAATTACTCATCAAGAAGAATTTACTCAGCATCAAAATGCTACCATAACAGTACGAGATTCCACTACAGATTTCGTAATAAAAAACAGATTTAAAATAAATACATTTTAAAACTTACACAAAAAACATTACCGAAAAAGAAAATTCTACTTCAAATCCGTAACAGAACGTTTATAATAATCACACAATCCAAATATTCATGACTCGCGACGTGGATTGATCGCATAGAAAATACCGAAAAATCAGGTGACATTACAGTCAGTGGCACAAGAATACGCATCTGAAAACCTTGGGAAATCGAGAATTTACAGATATGAAGCACAGTACGAAGGCAAGTACTGGTTTTATAATGTGTGCTCATCAGGCTGAATTCACTGAGCACACAGAGCAGCGCACGCCACTTAATAACCTCTGCAAATCTCCAACACAAGAGAACAGCCCTGAGTAGTTAACAGGCCATTCCGCTGCCTCCGAGTTCTGCTTCGGTAACGGCCTGTCAGATAGCCCTGCAGCAAACCGCGCTCCGTCTCGCTGTGTCGCAAGTCTCCGGTCAACACACTCGTCCTTGTTGTTGCCGTCCACCACGACAGCCACGGCGTGCAGTTAAATCCAACGGCCGCTTCCACTACTGAGCTGTGGCCCTGGCAGATACTCGCTCGCCGTCCAAGGCCAGACTCCTCGTAGTGTTGGTTGTTCTGCGAAGGTTCGCTCGGTGGCGCCTGTATCGCTATGCAGAACCGCCGAACTGGCCAACCACGTACCCCGCGCAATGGCGTGGGTTTTAATGTGTGACGGCTGCGTGACGTTTTGTTCTAGTATAGTATAACATGAGCAGAGCAAGAAAATACCAAGCTATGTGGTACATGCTTTCGAGGATTTTAAAATCCCGTCGCCAGTACACCTAATTTACTTGAAAAATCACCTATTTGGTACAAAAATGATTTATTAAGGAGAAATGTGTGAGAAATAAGATTATATCATCAGAATTGTTTTAAAATTTTTCTTCTTAAAATTCAGTCTTGATCACACCACGTATGTTACAAGAACATAGGTGACCTGTTTCGGTCGTATCACATGACCATCATCAGACCTGTAATTTAATTTGTAAAGTAAAAGAAACCTTACTAGATTGACAATAAAATATGACAAAATGGTTACAAGGTCAAAATACAATAAGACGTGTTATACCCATGGTATCCTTCGAAGATGGTAGGCGGAGCACTCTTCTCAGCTGCTGTGATGTCAACTGGTGCCAGCAAGTGACGAGCATACGCTTAAGTACGAAGATGCTCCGCCTACCTCTTCTCCCTCCATCTCACGTCAACCAATCAGTATAAAATGGGTTCACAGAATCCTCAAAATGCAAAAAAAACGAAGTACAATAATAACATAAAAATAGTTATGTACAAAATATCTCTTTACAACCATGGAATTAACTAAATATTGTATAATATATCAGTTGAAAGCTTTAAAATAACTGTACAGACGATGCATACTCAGTGTGCCTGTTATGGGCTAAGGTGGTACTATCACAATGGTTTGGAATTCCACGATGTTGTGGAGGTCTTTGGCATTGCGGCATCATATCGATATGTGAGTTGTGACTCGACTGCAAGTATACATCTATGCCAGATGTCTGTCTTATACTAACTTTATTTCGCACTGGAGATATATGCAATGAAGGGATGATCAGCTGCAGAGTGGTATGGTATTGTATACATTTTTTTAAAATGTCATAAAACTGACTTATTAAAAATGTACTCATAATTCGTACTATTTCTAGTTCGAAGTTTAAAATTGTGATATTAATATTTACCTAAATATATTGTGATATTAATATTATGATATTAATATTTACGTGAAACAGCTGAGAAGAATGCTCCACCTACCATCTTTGAAGGATGCCATGGGAATAACACGTCTTATTTTATTTTATCCTTATAACCATTTTGTCATATGTTATTGACAATCTAGTAAGGTTTCTATTACTTTATAAATTAAACTACATGTCTGATGATGGTCATGTGATACGACCGAAACCGGTCACCTATGTTCTTGTAACATACGTGGTGTGATCAAGAATGAATTTTAAAAGGAAAATTTTAAAAATTTGTGATAACTGTTTCCAAAAATTTTTATTAAAAGAATTGTTTTACCTTATAGCTTACTTGAAAAATCACCTATCTGTCATGCACTTAAACACATCTATCGACCCCACAAACAACCAGACAAAGAGAACTTCCCTCCATCCTCCCCTACCACCAATTCTAGACTTAAAGTGAAATTAAATGAGAGTTGTGGTTCACGCTTTAAATACAACATCGACACAATTTATGCAGTACATGAAACACACACATGTATAACCGTATTAAAATCTTCATTGAACTAGATACACTACTAATCAATTGATTTTCTTTTTTGAGATATGTTACAATACAGCGTCACCGTTCTTTTGCGGTATAACTCTGTTGGTGAGGCAGTAAATTTATCCACAGGGCAGTGACACTGCGTCACTGCAATATACTTTGGAGATGTGGTGGTGGGACTTGGGAGTCCCGTACCACCCTCCGACGTTGACAGTACTGCATCAGTCAGGCAGAAAAATTTAGCCCAACATGGGCAGGTAGGATGGGAAAGTATTAGACGTAGAATGGTGGGTTAGTCCCGCCAATGTGGGCATCCGTGTTGGGCATGCTAGGCATATCGTTAGCCATGGTCGGAATCCGATTCCTCTAGGATGGTTAGGAGAACCGGATGTCGATGCCAGCGGCGTGGAAGTGTGGTCTCAACGTGGCGTAACCCGTGGACAGTGTCCTGCAGGGCATCCACTTTCTCATAGGGCCTCCGCGGGTTGTTGCGTTTGGTCGTCTTGAGGGGCACGATATCCGCTTCTTCGCGGAGAGTGGCAATTCTCGTGAGCGGCGGGGCTTGCAGGCTCCAACTGAGAACCTTGTTCTGTAGGCGATGCATCGTCCGCATCCTAGTGACACTAATCGTGGCCCATGCAGCGGACCCATACGTGAGGGCAGACAGGATAACTGTTCGGTAGATTCGGAGGGTACGCGCCTGTAAAAAGATCCCCTGGGGCACCCGATCTGTACCTGTGACTCCATTCATCTCATATGCAGTCATCAGCTTCACATTTGACTGTTGTCGGCGGAATTTTTTGAGGCTTGGAGAGTCGGAGCGTTTGACCCCTGGAGACTTTAGTTCTGGCTCAAAATCTCGTGTCCAACTTTCATCAAGTACAGCAGTCCTTTCCAGAAACTTTTCACCTTTTGTTCGATAACACAAAGCATATTTTTCTGCAATTCTTTTGCTGCCTGCTTTCTGCTCTTTACTCGGGTCATGCGCAACTCTCTGCCAGCAACTTTTCTCATCTTCAACTTTTCAGCTGTGATTCTGTAAACTGATGTGATGGACATTCTGGCTCCATATGCAGTTTCCTCACACGTTTTTCGCCCATCCACTCTCAAAATATCTGTAACAAATACATCGGAGGTGTGCGCTGTTGTACTTGCTGGCATTCCACTTCTTGGGTTGTCCGCTGTACTTACCTAACCTCCACGGAAAAGAGCAGGTCACTGTGATACTTGTTACGATGCTAGGAACCACTACACTATTCCCACACACGTCTCTTAAAGCGTTGTAAAATTCCGTTAAGTTCTTTCCACGTAGGGATACGATTGTGATGATGGAACGCTGGCCACTACGTGTAATCCTCCCTGACTCGGTTCCAGCTTGCATTTAGAACTGAGTTACTCATGACACAACCACCCGACGCGCAAAGTCGTATAAGACTATTATGCCTAATTCTCGTTCACAACTGCCGTTACTTTCAACATGATGACGCCACCGTAACGGTTGTGGTTGCTCAGTGTGCAGGACTTTTGAGATGACACTCGTAATGATTAGCTATATTGTAACGCCTTGAAATAGGTTGCCTGCAGTATTGGTTCAAGCTAGAATGTTATTTTCTTGAAGTGTTTAATACATTCCGACAATTGAAAGTGTTTACGATGAAATATTGCAACTGTTAGCTAGCTGTAAATTTTATGCAGTACTATACAGGGTGAGTCACCTAACGTTACCGCTGCATATATTGCGTAAACCACATCAAATACTGACGAATCGATTCCACAGACCGAACGTGAGGAGAGGGACTAGTGTAATTGGTTAATACAAACCATAAAAAAATGCACGGAAGTATGTTTTTTAACACAAACCTACGTTTTTTTAAATGGAACGCCGTTAGTTTTGTTAGCATATCTGAACATATAAACAAATACGTAATCAGTGCCGTTTGTTGCATTGTAAAATATTAATTACATCCGGAGATATTGTAACCTAAAGTTGACGCTTGAGTACCACTCCTCCGCTGATCGATCGTGTGTATCGGAGAGCACCGAATTACGTAGGGATCGAAAGGGAACGGTGATGGACCTTAGATACAGAAGAGACTGGATCAGCACATTACGTCCACGTGCTGACACCTTTTTATTGGTCTTTTTCACTGACGCACATTTACATTGCCATGAGGGGTGAGGTACACTCACACACGTGGTTTCCGTTTTCAGTTACGGAGTGGAATAGAGTGTGTCCCGACATGTCAGGCCAATAGATGTTCAATGTGGTGGCCATCATTTGCTGCACACAACTGCAATCTCTGGCGTAATGAATGTCGTACACGCCGCAGTGCATCTGGTGTGATGTCGCCGCAGGCTGTCACAATGCGTTGTTTCACATCCTCTGGGGTTGTAGGCACATCACGGTACACATTCTCCTTTAACGTACCCCACAGAAAGAAGTCCAGAGGTGTAAGATCAGGAGAACGGGCTGGCCAATTTATGCGTCCTCCACGTCCTATGAAGCGCCCGTCGAACGTGTACCTCACCCCTCATGGTAATGTACATGTGCGTCAGTGAAAAAGACCAATAAAAAGGTGTTAGCATGTGGACGTAATGTGCTGTTCCAGTCTCTTCTGTACCTAAGGTCCACCACCGTTCCCTTTCGATCCCTACGTAATTCGGTGCTCTCCGATACACACGATCGAACAGCGGAGGAGTGGTACTCAAGCGTCAACTTTAAGGTTACAATATCTCCGGATGTAATTAACATTTTACAATGCAACAAACGGCACTGATTACGTATATGTTTATATGTTCACATGTGCTAACAAAACTAACAGGGTTCCATTTAAAAAAAACGTAGGTTTGTGTTAAAAAACATAATTCCGTGAATTTTTTTATGGTTTGTATTAACCAATTACACTAGCCCCACTCCTCACGTTCGGTCTGTGGAATCGATTCGTCAGTATTTGATGTGGTTTACGAAATATATCCAGCGGTAATGTTAGGTGACTCACCCTGTATAAATGTCTATGAGCCATGGCCACTGGCGCAAGATATTCTCCACTTGCGTGGCTGATATCGACACTCGTTTGGTCTTGTATCTCGGACTTTTCCGCCTTTGGTTTTATGGCTTGGCGTGTGACGGAGGTCTCTCTCCGATCGGCGTTCGACGAGGCAACATTTTTTGGAGGTAGGCCCTCGTCTCTATCCGCTGTGTCTGGGCCTCGCCGTCCTCGGCGTTTTGCCGCGCGCCGGGTGTACAGTGCTGATTAGTCGACGTATTTGCGTGCAAAACGGTGGCGGGTCCGTCATCTCATGCTCGACATCTTCTCATCGCGTAACTGGAAGCATTAAGTTACGTATGATTCATATTTTGCTTTTAACCTGTGAAGATTTGTGAAAATTATTGTGGCATTTGTACCTACCGGAGATCAGTTAAGAATGGTTCTGAACAAGAGAGTGTTATACGGAAGTTACGAAGTCTAAGGCTTCGAAGTGCTGTTTGCTTGGAGCGGAGTCTAATTATTTCGGCAAATGCAAAAGGTAATATAATTTTACTACCTGTTTTAAAGGTTCCTTGCAGTGTTACTTTGATGTAGTATCTTAATTAGTGTGCTCTTCGCCCAGTTTGGTTTTAGACTTTCTTTTAATATGAAGGGCAGAGCTTTTGTTAAGTCAGCGTAATTTTAATTGTTTTTTTATTCGGTAAATGTCTCAGTTTGGTTTTCAGTTGTGTTACAGATAGTCACGCAGTTAGTAGGCCTTGCGTGGTCTTGAGAAAGGTAAATCACGGGTTGAATTTGTCTGCCGCGTGAATTATTTGCTGTTGCAGAAATGGTCTGGTATGTGGGGCGGATGGGATTTGTCGCCTTGGCGGGCAGTCTGAGATCGTGTGTGTTGTTCGGCGTGTTTTCTGCCCTCGCTTGCTGCCTGATCATCTTCGAAATTGCTTGGCGGTTGCTCTCTACTCGTTTGTTCCGAGTACCACCGTGTACCAGCCGCGCTTCCATCCTTTAGTTAAATATCCGGCCTGTCCCCCGGGACGGACTAGATCGTTTCATAAGTAACTCAAGGTGAATCATTAGTGTTGTGTAAATTTTGGTTACGTAAGGAGTGAACTTAATAGTGTGCTTATGGTGGTAACTGTCTGTGATCCTCTTGCAATCAGATCAAATTAATATCTTTAAAATACTGTTTGTTATATTAATTCATGATCCAGTGACATAGTTCTAAGTTTGGTGAAGGACAAGCGTCAGAAAATTAAAGATTTGATCTTCGGTAAGTCCGATTTTTTTTTTTTTTTTTTTTTTTTTTTAAGGCGCAGACCGTTAAGGTCAGTTGTATATTTTCTTAAGAGGACATAGCTCCAAATTAAATTTTTATATTGTCGTTCTGATTTAGTAATAATGAAATTTGTCATTCTCTTGAAATTGAAATTATGTACCAACCTCAAGTTTGTCCATCAGCAAAGGTCCATAGCTTCCTATCTCCTTTGAGTGGCTGTGGTTAATTGCTATTTTGGTTTCTCTAGCACTTAATTTGAGCAGTTACGCAGCTGAGTGTATAATGTCATACATTTGTGTGTTGGTTAAGTACGACTTGGTACACAATGGCAAGGAGTCGTAGGCTACAGTTTGGTGGGGCAACTTTCCTCGCAGGAAAAGATGGACAGGAGAAGAAATGTTTAGCTAAGAAGTTAATACAACAAACGGAAGATTTATTACCTTGTGTTTTTCTAAACGAACGATGACTCACTAAAATGATGCAGCAAGAAATAGAGTCCAGCTATCACAACGTCAGGAGAAAGAGACTCTCTGAACAAACGCACCAACTGTGGTGTCAGGGACGTGACTGGGCGATGTCATCGTAGGGTCACGTGAGTAAATCGCTCCGAATGAAAGTGGGCTGCCGCTGGCCACTCTATGTCGTGGCGGCAGATGGTGCTCGTAGTCAAGATGCATGGTACCACGATTCGCATCTCTGTTTCAGAAAAATTCGTTTGTGGCTTCCATTTGTCTTCCACCATTAGCAAGTCCGTGTTTCTCGTCGTCATCGTTACCGACTCCAGGCTGGTCGAATTGGGTCAACTTCTGGTGTCTGGAGCCAGGTTCACTATCAGGGTGGTGGATGCTCTGAATTCTTTTGACATTCCGAAAACCGAAAATTGTGTCCTTACGATATTTGAGCTGGTGGGGTTCAATAAAAGAAACTGTTTTAGCACAACGTGCTCTGTCACAAAATAAAAAGAAAAAAAACCAGCCCATCACTTCCCAGTCACATTGCCGTGGTACTCCACTTCTGCGAGTAAACCTAATAATTTTTGTGACCACTGGGCTTATAATTAGCAAGGGGTTTTGTCTATGGAATTTAGTTTTAAAAAAATGTTAGAATATACGAAATGTGTGAGAACGAAGACTCCTGTTTAAAAAAACAGAAGCCTCATTAAATCTAGAAAAAAATGAAGCGTAAATATTAAAGCGGCCAGTGGTTTACTTAAACATCCATTCATGTATTTTACTCTGCGGATAAATGCTGGGAATGTTTCCTGTCCGAGAAGTATTGTCAAATGGATGTATCGGTTAACGTATAAGTGTTTGACAGAACATAAAACGCAATCCTCTTTCCGTCTAATCGTTACTTTTTTGCAGGGCATGAGTGTACAGAAATGCAGCCTGTTACAGCAGCCCAAATCTAGAAACACTGGAATATATGCCATTACTACCTCCGTTCCCTGTTTCTCAGGCGAAAGTATTGCGATAATGCCACCCCGGCAATCAGTAGCTTCTCAATTTGTTTCGTATTGGACATGCTAATTACTCGTATGGATATATGTGGGTGAAGGCAATGAGCTAGTACAGTTGTCTGTTTTCTGTACATGGCAAATTACGAGGACTATTCGGAAATTAAGGAACGGTAGGTCACGAAATGGAAACCACAGTGAAAATCAAAACAGTTTTATTTGCAACAGTTCACTACAACTTCCAGCTACTTATCTCCACTGTCGCAGATCCCACTTGGACTTTTGTTCTATCGTTGTACCAATTTCCCATTACCCTCGTTATACAAGGCAGCCGCCAGTGCTTTCCGCCAATTCTCTACGCTGGCCTACAGCTAGTTGTCTTTGCCAAAATGCTGTCTTCATAACAAGCGTTTCATATGAGCAGAGATGAAACTCAGAGGCAGACAATTACGGACTGTACTGTGGGTAATCAAACATTTACAACTGAAGACGATGCAGAAGCATCTTCATTACCCATGCAGAATGCGGCTGAGAATTTTCTTCTTGAAAAGGAAACCACACAAGAGTTATGTAACGTTGGATTCATAGCTTCAGGCGAAATTTCTCATCAGGCCCTCGTGCTTGGCGCGAGACACTATTGTTCTAGGTATCTTTATGCGCTCCCTGTGTGCTCAGAACTAAAAAGAACGACGTAACGGGATCTACGGGGCATACTAGAGACACTGCCCGACACACCCGTGCAATACTTCATCGGATTTTCACTGTGGTTTCCATTTCGCGACCGATCGTTCCTTACTTTCCGAATAACCCTCGTATACTAAATATGATCACAGTGACCCAATAAGCTGCGTAAGCGCTGTTTCATTTAACTGATCCATCACGCCCGCCGTTTTGTGATTTCCACAGTTTGATTACTTCACATTTCAGAGCTGCTGGGTCACAACCTACTTCGCTACAGGCAACCGAGTGCAAGTTGCTCGTTATAATTTACTCTTCTTCTGCAGTTCATCACCCACGCAAAATGCCTCATACCATATTTTAATTAAAACAGAATTCATTAATCGAGCGTCATTAAGGTGGTAATTATTTTGCGAACGTACGTGTCACGAACAGTTTGAAACCAGAAATAAACTTTACACAAAAGAAATGGAAGCGATTGACATGCATCAGCAAATTATTTTGATAATATTAAAATTTTTGGGTAAAATAATACCCTCTTCCAGCGGGAAACGCGGTACGCTTTCCGCCCTTCTTACAAGACTTGTAGCTGCAGTAATCACCGAAGGTTGGCATGCCTCCATCGGCTCCACTATAACAGCTGTGTGATCTTTGTGCATCAAATAATTTGTGAATTTGATGGGAATGAATGAAATGTAAGATAACGCATGTGATCCGTGCGGGATGTGACAACTCTGGTCTATACACCGACGTGTTCTTTTGAAGTGCCTATCCTAAAAAAGATTAGGAAAAGAGTAGAGTTACAGTTATTATCAAAAGTAACCCATATATTCTTCTGATTGCAGGTCCTCTTTGATCATAATGATGTAATTACTGATTCGAGACCAAAATCAGAAGACGGAGGAAACAGTTAAAATTGTAGGACAAATATTGAAGCTCTCAATAATGTAAAGTACGAGTAAGTATGCTAGAAGCAAGACACAATCAATGCCTTCTCTGCGCGATAGCAATGGAAGAACTATCGACGATAGCGCCGCCAAAGCAGAGTTACTAAGCACAGCCTTCCGAAATTCCTTCACCAAAGAAGACGATATAAATATTCCAGAATACTAATCAAGAACGTCTGTTAACATGAATAACTTAGAAGTACATATTTTCGTAGTAATGAACCAACCTAAATCACTTAATAAAAGCAAGTCTTCCGGACCAGACTGTATACCAACTACCTTCGTTTCATAGTGTACTGAAGCAATAGCTCCATACTTGACAATCATATACAACCGCTCGCTCGACAAAAGATCCGTACTCAAAGACTGGAAAGTTGCTCAGGTCACAACAATATTCAAGAAAGGAGGCAGGAGCAATTCAGTAAATTACATTAACGTCGATATGCAGGAGGATTTTGAAACATATGTTCGAACATTATGAAGAAATGTTTTTTAAACCCATTGCGGCTCATTATTGATGACGAATCTGTTCCTGTTTTTATGTGACGCTGATCGGACAGAAAGAAAGTTGATGCTGGGCTCTCCCAAGTAACAGCGTGTTCCTGCAACTTCTGTTTTCTGGGAATTTTTACCGAAATTTTAGATTGGCAATAAGTTAGCCATGTTGATTTGTAAGCAATGGTGATATTTGCTTGTTCTTGTTTAACTATATGCACACAGAACTGCGCTATAGATTCTTAAATTAATTATCGTCAAAGGAAACAAATAATTTCGAAGTAGTGAACCCGTGGACTTACGATCGCAGACTACGTTATAAAACAAATGTTGTGCACTGAGACTTTGCTACATAGGTATCTTTTACAGTACTGTTTAGAGGGACCTTCAATAACGACTGCACTCAGTTCCTGAAAACTTTTTTAGTACAAAATATTTGATCAGGAAGACATCAGTAACTAACGTTTATGGAATAAAAATCTGATTAAGTTGCTAGTAATTTTCTGAATGTATTCTATGTCCGGTTTCGAAGCTTAAAGGTTCATCTTCAGGTGCCACCAACTGCGAACAAGAGAAGGGCTCAAACTCACAGGTACTGTCAGGTGAGCATACTGAACTGAAAGCAACAATTGTATAAAGTGGTGTAGTCACACGATTATGAAAACATAAGTATGAGGCGTTCTCGTCTGTCGGTCGTTGGGGACGACTCCCACGTCAAACAAACGCTTGGGACTAGAACAAAAATGTTAACCTTGGGTAGGGTTCCGGACTGAAATGAACTCAATAACAATGTAAATAAATTGAACTGAAGCGTAGGACCAGCAGCCACAGAGTGTGCCTGGACATTTTTTATTTTTTTTTTTTTTTGGTCATCAGTCTACTGACTGGTTTCATGCGGCCCGCCACGAATTCCTTTCCAGTGCTAACCTCTTCATCTCAGAGTAGCACTTGCAACCTACGTCCTCAATTATTTGCTTGACGTATTCCAATCTCTGTCTTCCTCTACAGTTTTTGCCCTCTACAGCTCCCTCTAGTACCATGGAAGTCATTCCCTCATGTCTTAGCAGATGTCTTATCATCCTGTCCCTTCTCCTTATCAGTGTTTTCCACATATTCCTTTCCTCTCCGATTCTGCCTAGAACCTCCTTATTCCCTACCTTATCAGTCCACCTAATTTTCAACATTCGTCTATAGCACCACATCTCAAATGCTTCGATTCTCTTCTGTTCCGGTTTTCCCACAGTCCATGTTTCACTACCATACAATGCTGTACTCCAGACGTACATTCTCAGAAATTTCTTCCTCGAATTAAGGCCGGTATTTGATATTAGTAGACTTCTCTTGGCCAGAAATGCCTTTTTTGCCATAGCGAGTCTGCTTTTGATGTCCTCCTTGCTCCGGCCGTCATTGTTTACTGCCTAGGTAGGAGAATTCCTTAACTTCATTGACTTCGTGACCATCAATTCTGATGTTAAGTTTCTCGCTGTTCTCATTTCTACTACTTCTCATTACCTTCGTCTTTCTCCGATTTACTCTCAAACCATACTGTGTACTCATTAGGCTGTTCATTCCGTTCAGCAGATCATTTAATTCTTCTTCACTTTCACTCAGGATAGCAATGTCATCAGCGAATCGTATCATTGATATCCTTTTACCTTGTATTTTAATTCCACTCCTGAACCTGCCTTTTATTTCCATCATTGCTTCCTCGATGTACAGATTGAAGAGTAGGGGCGAAAAGCTATAGCCTTGTCTTACACCCTTCTTAATACGAGCACTTCGTTCTTGATCGTCCACTCTTATTATTCCCTCTAGGTTGTTGTACATATTGTATATGACCCGTCTCCCTATAGCTTACCCCTACTTTTTTCAGAATCTCGAACAGCTTGCACCATCTTATATTGTCGAACGATTTTTCCGGGTCGACAAATACTATGCAAGTGTTTTGATTTTTCTTTAGCCTTGCTTCCATTATTAGCCGTAACGTCAGAATTGCCTCTCTCGTAGCTTTACTTTTCCTAAAGCCAAACTGATCGTCACCTAGCGCAATTCTCAATTTTCTTTTCCATTCTTCTGTGTATTATTCTTGTAAGCAGCTTCGATGCATGAGCTGTTAAGTTGATTGTGCGATAATTCTCGCACTTGTCAGCTCTTGCCGCCTTCGGAATTGTGTGGATGATGCTTTTCCGAAATTCAGATGGTATGTCGCCGGGCTCATGTATTCTACACACCAACGTGAATAGTCGTTTTGTTGCTACTTCCCGCAATAATTATAGAAATTCTTATGGAATGTTATCTATCCCTTCTTCCTTATTTGACCGTAAGTCCTCCAAAGCTCTTTTAAATTCAGATTGTAATACTGGATCCCCTATCTCTTCTAAATCGACTCCTGTTTTTTCTTCTATCACATCAGACAAATCTTCACCGTCATAGAGGCTTTCAATGTATTCTTTCCACCTTTCTGCTCTCTCCTCTGCATTTAACAGTGGAATTCCCGTTGCACTCTTAATGTTACCACCGTTGGTTTTAATGTCACCAAAGGTTGTTTTGACTTTCCTGTATGCTGAGTCTGTCCTTCCGACAATCATATCTTTTTCGATGTCTTCACATTTTTCCTGCAGCCATTTCGTCTTAGCTTCCGTGCACTTCCTATTTATTTCATTCCTCAGCGACTTGTATTTCTGTATTCCTGATTTTCCCGGAACATGTTTGTACTTCCTCCTTTCATCAATCAACTGAAGTATTTCTTCTGTTACCCATAGTTTCTACGCAGCTACCTTCTTTGTACCTATGTTTTCCCTCCCAACTTCTGTGATGGCCCTTATTAGAGATGTCCATTCCTCTTCAACTGTACTGCCTACTGCGCTATTCCTTATTGCTGTATCTATAGAGTTAGAGAACTTCAAACGTATCTCGTCATTCCTTAGTAATTCCGTATCCCATTTCTTTGCGTATTGATTCTTCCTGACTAATGTCTTGAACTTCAGCCTACTCTTCATCACTACTTTATTGTGATCTGAGTCTATATCTGCTACTGGGTAGGCCTTACAATCCAGCATCTGATTTCGGAATCTCTGTCTGACCATGATGTAATCTAATTGAAATCTTCCCGTATCTCCCGGCCTTTTCCAAGTATACCTCCTCCTCTTGTGATTCTTGAACAGGGTATTCGCTATTACTAGCTGAAACTTGTTATAGAACTCAATTAGTCTTTCTCCTCCTTCATTCCTCGTCCCAAGCCTATATTCTCCTGTAACCTTTTCTTGTACTCCTTCCCCTACAACTGCATTCCAGTCGCCCGTGACTATTAGACATAGCACGATACAAAAGTCACCAGTGCAGACTGCCCAGAAGGTTGCTGACCACGGCGGCAGAAGCAACTGGTCTAGGAGGCAATGAGGTGAGTAACCGAGGTAAACAGCCGCAAAAGGGCGGAAAACTGTGGCTCACATGTCCGTCCATTTAGATTAGCGTGGTTCGCTAGGTCGACACGAACTGGAACTAAACATATCAGAACAATAAAAACCAAACAAACGTGGAGAAACGGCAAAAAATGTCTGAAAGCCAATGTGACAGAGTACATCAGATTTAAGAGATATAAGATACAAATTTAACTAAAACAGCGGATACAGTTTATGAATAAAAATGTGTCTCAAAATTGAGCAATAAGACATAGGAGGTGAGGTGTGGCAGGAGAGAGATACAGATTGTTACAGAGCGAAAACACCTTAGTATAATTAGCTTAGTGAGGTTTATCACGATAAACGCAACAGGAATAACAATGTACACACATACGACAGCACTTCGCAACCCCCTGTAGCAAATGTCATAAATATGTGTATTATTAGATTTTGTGTCTTAAAGGTGAAGCTCCCATGTACCCAAGGTAGCTTACACTATTTACACTAATGGCCATTAAAATTGCTACACCAAGAAGAAATGCAGATAATAAACGGGTATTCACAGGGCAAATATATTATACTAGAACTGACATGTGATTATATTTTCACGCAATTTGGGTGAATAGATCCTGAGAAATCAGTACCCAAAAAAATCCACCTCTGACTGTAACAAATGTCTTGATACGCATGAGCATTGAGTCAAACAGAGCTTGTGCGGCGTGTACAGGTACAGCTGCCCATGCAGCTTCAACACGATACCACAGTTCATCAAGAGTAGTGACTGGCGTATTGTGACGAGCCAGTTGCTCGGCCACCATTGACTAGACGTTTTCAATTGGTGACGGATCTGGAGAATGTGCTGGCCAGGGCAGCATTCGAACATTTTCTGTACCCAGAAAGGCCCGTACAGGACCTGCAACATGCGGTTGTGTATTACCCTGCTGAAATGTAGGGTTTCGCAGGGATCGAATGAAAGGTAGAGCCACGGGTCGTAACACATCTGAAATGTAATGTCCACAGTTCAAAGTGCTGTCAATTGGAAAAAGAGGTGACTTAGACGCGTAACCAATGGCACCCTATACCATCACGCCGGGTTGACACGCCAGTATCATCCGAAAAAATGACCTTTTGTCATTTGTGCACCCAGGCTCGTCGTTGAGTATACCATCACAGGCGCTCCTGCCTGTGATGCAGCGTCAAGGGTAACCGAAGCCATGGTCTCCGAGCTGATAGTCCATGCAGCTGCAACGTCGTCGAACTGTTCGTGCGGATGCCTGTCATCTCGACTGCCAGTGATACGAGCCCGTTGGGATCCAGCACGGCGTTACGTATTATCCTCCTGAACCCACCGATTCCATATTCTGCTAACTGTCATTCGATCTCGACCAACGCGAGCAGCAATGTAGCGATACGATAAACGGCAAACGCGATGGGCTACAATCGGACTTTTATCAAAGTCGGAAACGTGATGGTACGCATTTATGCTCCTTACACGAGGTATCACAACAACATTGTACCAGGCAACGCCGGTCAACTGCTGTTTGTGTATGAGAAATCGGTTGGAAACTTTCCTCATGTCAGCACGTTGTAGCTGTCGCCACCGGCGCCAGCCTTGTGTGAATGCTCTGAAAAGCTCATCATTTGTACATCACAGCATCTTCTACATGTCGATTAAATTTCGCGTCTGTAGCACGTCATCTTCGTGGTGTAGCAATTTTAATGGCCAGTAGTGTAATTTCAACGGCTCTGTCGTTTCTCTAATCCTTTGGTACGCTAATAAAATGGATTCCATCGTTACACATAGGTTTAATTTCTGCACTCGCTTTTGCCTTCCATGTGGATAGGCCTTTTACTCCTCGCTTATTTTTACTACGCTTGGTAGAGTATCGATGAAGTAGTAGACGTTAAAAGAATAGGGACCATTCTTGATGACAAGCAATAAGGTATCAGCAGTATAACGGTATACACTTTGCGGAAAGCAGATGTGTCAGTGGCCGGTGGGTGGCGTCTCGGTAACCACAGTTGTGTAATTAGTTGCGGGCTTGAGAGTCAGGGCGGTGTGCCTAGCGCGCTCTAATTTGCCGACGTAAATGTTGCACGCGGTCCGACGTCACGCTGAATTATGCCTGTATTTGTTAGTGTCACCGCCGGCCGGCGGCGGCGCCACAGAGGAGCTGCTAACTATCCGCTAAATAATAAATACTATCGGTGTAGGCGAGCGATCAGCTGAGCCCCGCCGTTAATTAAGGCAACGCCGCTGCCTCCTCGTCCCTTGCATCGCCGCAGCTTCCGGCGCCGATGACGCAACGCCGGAGCCTAATGGCCAGTAATTAGTACGGCTCTGGCTGCGTGCTGCTACCCGCGGCAATGAAACAGCTCCCGCGCGCTCGTGTGGTCCGCCAGCTAAACCTATGAATCCGCCGATGATTAGATGGCGACTGTTCCGTACCCACAATCCTGTGAAGAACGAACTTGTGATGCATCTCCGAGACCAAACAAAGGAAGTGGTGTCCAGGGTCATGACGAGACTGACACTCCAGACAAGGAAACTTGCCAGTGACACACTATAGATCCAACTCTTCGTCGTTGAGCCAGAAAGTCCTAAGCCATTAGGACAGTGGCTGGAAGTGCCAGAAGAAGATGTGTTCTGTGTAACAAATTTCATATCCGCTGCCGTCATCCTTCTAGTCAGGGAGACGGGATTAATTGGCAGTGAACTGACTCCATACAGGTCATAGCCCTCTTACTCATACACTATATGATCAAAAGTATCCCGACACCACCAAATCATATGTTTTTCATATTAGGAGCATTGTGCTGCCACCTACCGTCAGGTACTCCGTATCAGCCACCTCGGTAGTCAGTGGACATCGTCAGAGAGCTGAATGGGGCGCTCAGCAGAACTCACGACCTTTGAACGTGGTCAGGTGATTGCGTATCACTTGCGTCATACGTCTGCACGCGAGATTTCCAGACTCCTAATCATCCCTAGGTCCATTGTTTCCGATTTGATAGTGAAGTGGAAACGTGAAGGGACACGTATAGCACAAAAGCATACAGGCCTACCATGTCTGTTGACTGACAGAGACCCCCGACAGTTGAAGAGTGACGTAATTTATAATGGGTAGAAATGTATCCAGAACATCACACAGGAATTCCAAACTGCATCAGGATCCTCTACAAGTACTATGGCATTTAGGCAGGAGGTGAGAAAACTTGGATTTGGTGGGCGAACGGCTGCTCATAAACCACTCATCACGCCAGTAAATGCCACACGACGCCTCGCTTGGTGTAAGGAGCGTCAACGCTGGACCATTGAACAGTGAAAAACGTTGTGTGGAGTGATGAATCACGGCACACAATGTGGCGATCCGATGGCAGAGTGTGGATATGGCGAATGCCCGGTGAACGTCATCTACCAGCGTGTGTAGGGCCAACAGTAAAATTCGGAAGCGGTGGTGTTATGGTTTGGTCATGTTTTTCATGCAGGGGGCCCGCACGCCTTGTTGTTTGGCGTGATACTATCACTGCACTGACCTACACTGATGTTCTAAGCACCTTCTTGCTTCCCACTGTTGAAGAGCAATTCGGGGATGGCGATTGCATTTTTCAACGAGCTCGAGCACGTCTTCATAATGCACGGCCTGTGGCAGACTGGTTGCACAAGAATAACATCCCTGGCCTGCTCAGAGTCCTGACCTGAATCCTGTAGAACACCTTTGGGATGTTTTGGAACGCCGACTTCGTGCCAGGCCTCACCGACCGATATCGATATCTCTCCTCAGGGCAGCACTCCGTGAAGAATGGGCTGCCATTCCCGAAGAAACCTTCCAGCAGCTGACTGAACATATGCCTGGTAGAGTGGAAGCTGTCATCAAGGCTAAGGATGAACCAACACCATATTGAATTCCAGCATTACCGATTGAGGGCGCCACAAACCTGTAAGTCGTTTCAGCGACGTGTCCGGATACTTTTGATCACATAGTGTTGCTTGTTGTTCCATTAAGAGGGCCCACCAATTCGTGGAGTTATGGAGTAAATATTATCTATACTTCATATTCCACAACAGTGTGTTTTATATTCTGAGGAGAGGGAAGCAGTAAATTTAGGTGTAGCCCTACCGTTTATATCAGCTTTTGACGAGCCGAGTTTGGTATGCATTTCCAAATATTGTATATTGTCCATACTCCAACCAAAGCTGTTAGACTGGAGATCCTAGCGTGGTGCTGAGTAAAATTCGCCTCTTTTATGTTTGATGATCAGACTGCCACGTGTATCTGTCATAGTCTCTTAATGCTATATCAGGAGTTCTCTTTTTGCTTTAATCTAGCTTTTAACAAATGACATGTGACAAGCTTTTAAAGCACATTTGTTTATGACTTCGTGTGTGTGTTTCCTCCCAAGAAAAGTTTTAGGATTTATTTTATCGTTTTATTCTACAGGTTTTAGCACGTTTCCTCATGTTAACCACATTCCCCTCTCCAGACTTCAGTATCTGTGCCAAAGATCTCGAAGTTAAACTCATCAAGAACAAACTTAACAAAGGAATGGAAGAAAATTTCTGGGTATCTATTTAAGGCTAAATTTCCTCTGTTTCTGAACAATAGGATCTATTCGTGCCATCATTTTAAGTAAAGTACTTCAGACGCACACGAATGAAACTCCATGTGCAATCGTTTGAAACACTTCCAAATGACAGTCCTTGTCTCGACATGATTTCTACTGATGTGACGTCCTCCTAAAAAGGAGCGTAGCCCTCGGCCAAAATTTGACTAGGCATAGCCGTGGCGGGAACGTGCTTCCGTCCTATCTTTGCATGACTTACTCAGATAGTTAAAAGGAAGGGGAACTAGAACCAGCGGATCGTCACCAAGGTAAAACTCTAGACAGGACAGATCCAGGATTGGCCATCAAGATCGAATTAACCCCTCGTTTCTCTAAATAAAATATCTGCATCATCATTTTCATCGATACTTTTCAAACTACTGTGAACTGAATGATAGAGAGTTGTTCCCAACCGCGCGGGATTAACCGAGTGGTCTTAGGCGCTGCAGTCATGGACTGTGCGGCTGGTCCCGGCGGAGGTTAGAGTCCTCCCTCGGGCATGGGTGTGTGTGTTTGTCCTTAGGATAACTTAGGTCAAGTAGTGTGTAAGCTTAGGGACTAATGACCTTAGCAGTTAAGTCCCATAAGATTTCACACACATTTGAACATTTTTTGAGTTGTTCCCATTTACCTCAGGCTTCTTCCCGTTCAGTTCACGTATAGAGCGCGGGAAGAATGACTGATTAAACGTCCCTGTGCGATCTGTAAACTTATTGTCGCGAGAGTGCAGTGGAGTACTATAGTCGTACACTCATAACGTACAGGTGGTTCATCGCGAGAGCGATTGGGTACCTCTTCAAACCAGTTCAGTTTCTTCACTATCTTCATGGCACTGTCTCAGACATAAAAGGAGACATGTACCCATTTGTCCGCCCCTCCTTTGTATCTGTTTAATATTCCTCGTTAGCCCCCTTTCACATGAGTTCCACACCCTTAAGCAATATCTTATGCTGGATTGCTCGAGTGTCTGGAAGCAATCTCCTTTGCAGAGGGTGATTGCGTTTCCCTAATATTCCACCAATGAACCGAGGTTTGCAACCTGCTTTACCAACAAAGGAGCCTATGTAATCGTTCTATTTCATACCCCTATAAATTTTAAAATACATATATTTATACGAGTTGACCGGCTCCAGCTGAGACTCACTGACATCGTAGGATACTACGGCTTTTTGTTTCACCAAGATCACAGTTTTATATTTCTGAAAATTAAAAGCAAGATGCCAATTTTTGTATCACACTAAGATCTTCTAAAGGCTCGACTGAAAATTTGTGCATCTTTTGCGTACTGTGCGCCAACATTTTATGGTTGCTATTGCCCACATCATTAACAAACAACGCAAACAGAAATGGTCCCAGTACACATCCTGGATGCACACCTTACGCTATTTCCACATCCCTCGCTGATTCTCCATTCAAGGAACATTCAGCGTCGTCCCTACAGAGAAGTTCTCAATGCATTCACAAATTCCTTTTGATTCCAAAACCGATCGTACTATATATGTATAAGTTACCTCACTATGCGGCCCTTGTAGGCAGTGTCAGTTCGTGAGAATTGCTTCGGGATCCAGTATTAGGCTGGATGTCTGGACAGCATATATTGTGATGAGGATAAATTCTTATTCGATGCACAGTGTTGCCGTTAGTTACGTGTTCTCATTCTGTACATATTCTGTGTAGTAGGTGTAATCCTTTAATTATTCCTAAGCGTACGGCGACGAAGTCATACACCGAGAAATGTATGTTGACCCTATGAAAACAGGTGTTTAATACCCATCATATAAGATTTAAAGGAAAATAAGAAGTTGCATGGAATGTAACATTTGTGCTGACACGTAATTTTTTTTAAAAATGTAGACTAGTGCCGGCCGCTGTGACCGAGCGGTTCTAGGCGCTACAGTCCGGAACCGCGCTGCTGCAACGCTCGCAGGTTCGAATCCTACCTCGAGAATGGATGTGTGTGATGCCCTTAGGTTAGTTAGGTTTAAGTATTTCTAAGTCTAGGGGAGCAAAATAACTGATGATGGTAGAAGTAGAGAGGATATAAAATGTAGACTGGCAATGGCAAGGAAATCGTTTCTGAAGAAGAGAAATTTGTTAACATCGAGTATAGATTTTAGTGTCAGGACGTCGTTTCTGAAAGTATTTGTATGGAGTGTAGCCATGTATGGAAGTAAAACATGGACGATAACCAGTTTGGACAAGAAGAGAATAGAAGCTTTCGAAATGTGGTGCTACAGAAGAATGCTGAAGATAAGGTGGGTAGATCACGTACCTAATGAGGAGGTATTGAATAGGATTGGGGAGAAGAGAAGTTTGTGGCACAACTTGACTAGAAGAAGGGATCGGTTGGTAGGACATGTTTTGAGGCATCAAGGGATCACAAATTTAGCATTGGAGGGCAGCGTGGAGGGTAAAAATCGTAGAGGGAGACCACGAGATGAATACACTAAGCAGATTCAGAAGGATGTAGGTTGCAGTAGGTACTGGGAGATGAAGAAGCTTGCACAGGATAGAGTAGCATGGAGAGCTGCATCCAACCAGTCTCAGGACTGAAGACCACAACAACAACAACAACAAGTCTAGGGGACTGATGACCTCAGATGGTAAGTCCTATAGTGCCATTTAGAATAGTAGTTTTGCGCTATTGTTTTAGATGCAAGAATGCATAAATATTCTTCGATACGTAATAGAATGTTTTTTTTTTTTAATTTTAAAGTAAACTGACGTAAAGATCAAGCGACGAACTTAAAAGTACAGGAACCTTAAACCAGTAGGCAAATTCACATGTTTGTCCTTAAATATTCGTCATTATACAGGGTGAACATTAATAAAACACACAGACTGCAGGGATGGATTCTTGACTGAAAATGGAGGAAACAAGTTCCAGTGAACGTATGTCCGGAGATAGACGGTGTGTGTGCAACGACAAAAAATTGTCCAAGAACACAATACAAAGTTGCATCGCATCCGCGTCACAACATATATGCAAAGTAGCCTCCATGGTGATAGGGATAGTAGTGGTTGGATACAGATAATCGTAATTTGGCCCTCTCCATGTTGGCAGCCACTTGCTTGGATCTTGTACTAGGGTTAGTCTCAATATCCTCTAGAAACCTGTCCTCTAAATCGGATGTACGCACAGTCCGCCGCCTCCCTGTACGTTCGTATGTCTGAAACGACCTATGATCGTACAAAAGTCGAAGAAGGGCTTTAAATTTTGTGTATTTGGTTGGTTTGGTATAGCCGTATTGCCTTACGACCGTTTCCGTCTGCTTGGCCGCACACAGACACCAACTCGGCTTGTTCCCGACATGAATACCGGACGATTCTGGTGCTTACAGTACGATGCATCAATCACTTAGCGTGAAACACTCAAGGAACAAATGGCACGTGGTGAGAGGAACTGTCATCTGCCCTGGCAACGATGCATTTCAGGACACATGTTAATTGGACCTCTTTCCCTCCATTTCTAGTCAGGAATCCGTCCCTATAGTTTGTCAGTTTAAGCAATGTTGACCCGTTGTATAACGAAGCCCTTTCGGAGTCTATACTGATTGGGAGATGAATTGATATGGTTTTCTTGGACTTGGCTTTAAGCCCAGACAATTTCTAATATGTATGTTTTTATGCTTTACAATCTTATACGGCGTGTGTCATGTCAGCTGTTTGTTTATGCGCACTGCATAGATGTTGTATTTTCTGTTCCAAGCATTAATGTAGGGGAGTTGTTACTGAGTGACACTCCCCACTTCTTTTTCTTCACGTAGACGTTGGTACGACATCTAGCCCTATCTTTGGTGATTTGCAATGTTGCACGGCGTATGTTCGCATCAGCTGGCAGTTTGTGTACTGCTGAGTGTGTTTGTTTCATAGCTTTCATGTGGGGGTTAGTTACTGACGGGCCCTCGTTGTCGACATCTGTATACGTAAGATTTATTTCTATATGACAGATTGGATTCGTCTCCACGGATGTCTTACGACAGAAACCTGTCGCGTATACAAAGGGAGTTCAAAAAGTCTTGAACAGTCGTCTCTAATGTTTTTTTATTTTTTGTAGGAGGAGAATGAAATTTTTGTGAACATACTTGGAACATTTAGTTATACATTGAGCCTCCTCAAAGTAGCCTCCATCAGCTGTGACGCATCTGGCCCAACGTTCTTTCCATGACGTAAATGCGCTTTGGTAAAATTCTGGGGATTGACATTTACACCATCGCTTGACACAGGACATAAGGTCTTTCTCACTATCAAATGTTTTACCGCGCAGGTGGGCCTTCAGACGACCAAAGAGGTAAAAATTTTATTTTTAAAAGCCCGTCTTGATCACACAGGTTTCAATGTAACAAGACCGCATATCGGGTTGTAATATTACGTTTACACAATATTTTCGTGTCAAGATTTGTTCATTCTCTTTGTGATCCTATGATGTCGAAACAAATAATTTCAGAGATCTTGGCTTGTGAATTTTTCATTAGTTCTCAAAAAGTTGTTCGTTTGAAATATGAAAAACATCAGTCTGAAAAAATAACAGTCCAAGTCAGATTGCTTTCTTTTATTATTCTTTTTTAGCAGGTAAAATTTTCCTTAAAAATGACTAAACCCATCCAGTTTCGTGTTATCACTTAAGTCCGTTTCACATTCATACATATGTAACTATTTGCTGCGTTGAGTTTGAATACATGTAAAACAATAATCATTGATAATGGAAGCCCTTTTATTTACGTTCTGCTATCAATACGTTCTTCAACGAAAGTTACCGATTCACAAACACGATACTGCTTCAGCCTTAAATCTCAGAACTAATTCCACATGCCTTTCGGCAAAATAACTGAGTTACTCAAATACGTAAATCCTACGAACCAACGTAACACTTTCAGCTCTTAAATACATATTTCCGAGAAAATTCGTTATACAGAAAAGCACTTACGTCAGTAGAACTATGTCATTCCCAGACTTAAAAAGAAATGGTTGGCTGCAATATGCATAGCTCGAAAATTCCAGTAATTATGGAACGAATTTTCGTTTTGTGACAAGTCATAGGCACAGCTCCGAACGAAATGATGAAAACACAACTCAGACAGATATGTAATGTTTTTGCCTAGTTGGCTTTATCCTTTCTGCCAAATCTCAAACACGAGACTGTGTTACTACGAGATAGTTACTCCGGCCAACTAGTGCGTTGTTCGAAACTGTAATACTATACCATATGGGATAAAATCAAAGACTGGACGTCCAGAACATTCTCTTACACGTAAGTGTTGCCTTTTCTGACCTACGAATGGCCAGCTCGGAGAATAGAAATTCCAGTACTGCCCGGCGGAGTGGCGACAGTGTGATGGTAGGGAAAAATGGTGAAAGACGTATGGAGCATCGCGACACAGTAGCTCGGTCAGAGAGCGGGTTGGTCTGTGTAATAAAAATAACTGAGTGGAAGGATCAACAAACGAACTTGAACGGATGTCATGTGACGTCAGCAACGACTAAACACAACGACGAACAAAAACAAAAAAAGAGTGTGCTTCATTTGTGTAATTAATACAACTTTGTGTAATTAGTTTCATATTCATGGTCACAAGGGAAGCACTTTCAACATACTCCCCAAGGATAGTCCTAGTGAAGAACAACAAGCATCCGCAGGAAATTACTTCAAGACACGTTGCGAATAGCCAAGCAGCTATTCTAGCGATCCTCAGTACAATTGAGGAAAGTGCTAGCGACGGCCCTGCGACGCATGCAACATATTTTGCACAAAGGATACGCCAGGAGTAAGCTATAGGGAAAGTCGGGTAATATACAATATGTTCGAGAATGAAGGGGGAACAATAAGAGTGGAAGATCAAAAACGATGTGTTCGAGTTAAAAAGGATCTAAGAAAGGGATACAGTTTGTTACCTCTATTGTTCAATCTGTACATCGAAGAAACAATGACGGAACTGACAATGAAGATTGGTATTAAACATGAAAGGATGTCAGTGATACCATTCACTGAGCACATTGCTAACATTAGTGAAAGTGAAGAAGACTTACAGGATCTGTTGGATAAAATTAACATCCTAATGAGTATAGGATACGCGTTTAGAGTAAAATGGAAAAAATCAAATGTAGCTGAATTCTTACTAGCGAGGAATTAAATATCAGGTGAGATGGTCACAAAGCAGACAAAGTTAAGGAATTCTGATACTTTGGAAGCAAAAAACCCATGACCAGCAAAGGAAAAATAACATAACTATAAAAACAGACAAAAAAGGCATACCTGACAAGAGAGATCGAGTCGTATCAAATAAAAGCCTAATTTTGAGAAAGAAATTGTATGGTAGGGAATCATGGAATGTGAGGAAACCGGAACAGTGGGTAACGAAGCGTCTAGAAGCAGTGCTATAGTAGAATGCTGAAATTAGGTCGAATGCTAAGGAACGTTGAGTTCTCCGCAGAATTTGCGAAGAAAGAACATATGGATAACACTGGCTAGAAGAAGGGACAGGATGATATGACTTCCAACAAATATTTGAGGACGTAGGGCGCAAGTGCTGTTCTTAGTAGTAGAGGTTAGCACAGGAGAGTAATTCGTGGAGGGCTGCATCAAAAATGGGTAGAACTGTACAAGACGCACGGTGAGCGCAAGAACATTTATGAGATGTGGCTGAAGTTTATGTGTCCTCCCGCCACACCAACATATTACGCTTGGCTGTAGCAAACATTTCACGTCGTCGCTATTTCGACAGCAATTTGACAGGATGGGAGCTAGAACATTTCCCTGAGCAAGTTCATTTTTCTGCTTCCTCGAGCTACTTTGTTTTTCTTACAGGGTGAGGTTCTGCAACAAGGATTCCGTAAGTTTTGCTATTTGATGGTCGCTTGCTATCACAAATTTTCTTATAGTTTTCAGTGGTTTATTGTATCGTAGGCGGTACTTACATCGATTATAGCCACGCTCGTTATTAATTTATTTTCATATTCTTCCTCAACAAGAAATATGTACCAAGATGTGGCCCTACAAGATTTACGTGGCCCGAAGACAGCTGCTGCGGGATTAACTTTGAATCAATGGCGTTATTGATTCGATTAACAACTAGTCTTTGTTTCAGTTTGAAGAGGTGGCACAGGACGGACATGGACCAATAGTTGCTAGGTTCTTGTCCTGATTCCATGAGTGCCGTTACTTTGGACTTCCTCTGTAGTTTAGAGATTTTAAAGTTTTCTCGGCAGTGGTTCAATACGTTTAACACCCCGTTCTTGGCATTCGGTTCAGAATGCCTTACCTGTTACATACATCATCAACACCAGCCACCTTTCCGTTTTTCATAGGGTTTATACCCTCATGGGCTTCTCTCTCTTTAAAAGGAGAGGAGATGTTCTGGATTTCTGTGGATATCACGTGGTAACTTGCTTTTCTCAGATTTTCGGCGCGCTTGCCATTCAGTAGTAGTTGCAGTACAATCCATTATGTGTTACTCTAGAGTATGCAAATCGATATGAGCCTTAATGAAACCTGTAGGCTAGTTCCAGGGTGCATGAAGCTCTACCAAGCTTCAGCCGTCGGCAGTTCCAAGTCTCGTAGGGTACCTCATGAGCATAACGAGCAGTTCAAAATGGTGTTTGATGAGTGCCTTTATGTAATGAATACAGTACCTTAAAATCAAGATATCGGTTCCTCAGTTACACCTTGGATAAACCCCTCTCGGCTACCCTGTTTTAGAACATCGCACAGGAGGTGTTGAATTAAACAGCAAGTCATGGAAAATACTAAACCGTATCAGAAGTGGTGTAGCCCCTGCAATAGACATTCTGATAAAATGGAGACATTTAGAATCTGACGACAATAAGTGCGGTTTTGGAGAAATACAAAACATGGAACATCTGGGTTTGTTTATAAATAACCTTTCTGCTACGAGTCACGAGTTTCTTATTTTCATATTGTATAGGATGCGATTTGGGAAAAGATAGTCATTCTCACTTGTGTTTTGCTTTTGTACTGTGAGATCTTTACGTTATATCTTCAACGTGTGAATTCTGCTTTGTCTTGTTGACTTTACTGCAATATATAAAAAAAAGCGCAAAATATATGTAGTTTATTATCGATTTCAACATGTATTTAGTGGCGTAATTTTGGAAGAATTTGTTCTTACACTTGCCGTATGGGCCATTTGTGCAGAGTCTTACGCATGTGGAACATCACACGCAACTTTTAGCGCACTTTATTTACAGACAATAACTTACATAACCAAAAAGTTACAAAGATCTTTTTGATCTAGTTGACAGAGATAATGTTACAGGTCTTTCACAGTGTGTGGTGTGCGTTTATGGTGATCGTAACTATCTTAACAATATGGGTCATAATATACTAATATTTATTTTACAATGATGTTTATTTCTATTTAAGTATACCGTCAAAGCATCTAAAGAAATCTATTGATTCAGTTTCAATTTTCTTGTTTAAGACTTTGTGCTCGTACTATCTGTAATGTGAACATATCTCCAGTCCTTCTAACATATCCATTTTATGCCTTTTACTTAGTCGGTGAAGTAGACTGACATTTTACTCTACGTTTCCAAACTGATGTCCTGTATTATGTATGTGTGTGGTTAGTGTTGATGTTTTGTATCTGTTGTGAGTGTAGGCTTTAATGTGCACTGTGAATCTGGTGTTGAAATTTCGGCCTTTTTCTCCTAGTTAGGACATGGAGCATTCGTGGCATTTCTTCTGCATACTCCAGAGTCTGCGTATAGGTTATGATTACACTTCAGAGTTTCTATACCAGTTTTTGTTGTAGTTTATTTGATATAGAAAACCCACTTTTTACTTTGTGATATTTGAGAATATTTGCCATCGTCTGTGGTATATTGCTGATGTGTGGGATGCTAGATATACATTTCTTTTGTCTTTTTATTCTGTGGTGCACTTTGTGTTATAATTGGTATCTCAGTCTGTTTCACAATATTGATTTCTTGTTTCATGTTTTCATGATTCAAAAGTGTTTTATTAGCATTGACCTGTATACTGCCGGCTTATGAATGTCTGGGTGACACGAGGTTGCTAAGTATGTGGTGTTAGTCATTGCATTTTTCCTATTATTGCATATTTTGAATAAGCATGTGTTGTTGTTTCATATTTAGATCCTGGTAATTGATCTCTTGTTCACGTTCTAATGCAAATGTAATTTTCTGATGTAGATTGCTGAAGCAATTTAGAATGTCTGTTATGGCTTTGGCTTCCCCTTTCACTAACAGTAGTTTGCCGTACACGTATCTCCTATAAATTTCAATCTTCTTTAGGCAGGGTTCTTGGCTGCTAAATACCTTTTTTCCTAGTGATTTAGCTATATGTTAGCTATGGTACATGATATACTTGATCCCATTGCTAGGCCAACAGGTTGCGTGTAGTATTGCCATTAAAGGTAAAGTAGTTGTCACTTAGATGGAGTAGTTCCATATACTCAATGTCGTCGTGTGACCAGGGTCTCCCGTCGGGTAGACCGTTTACCGGGTGCAAGTCTTTCGATTTGACGCCATCGGCGACTTGCGCGTCGATGCGGATGAGATGATGATGATTAGTACAACACAACACCCAGTCCCTGAGCGGAGAAAATCTCCGACCCAGCCGGGAACCGAACCAGGGCCCTTATGATTGACATTCTGTCGCGCTGACCACTCAGCTACCGGGGGCGGAAGTACATTCAATAATCTCTGTGTATACAAGTTTCTTATGTTTCACAAGGTTTTAGTATGCTTAAGGTTGCTTATCTCAAGTGATAATAACTGAACATCTTAGGGGAGTTTTCCCTCTCTTAAGTATTCAACTAGTTCACCAAACCATTCACCAAACCATTTACAACGGACAAAATCAGATGGAAAACCTTCTAACATGCCGCACGTTAATCCGTAGACGACGTCTGGGTATGCAAGCCTGAAGCTTTTTGACTTAGCTTAATATTGGGCCGAAAAACTGACAGATCAGGACACGAACAAAGATAAACGTAATTCGGCAGCAATGTCGAGTAGAGTTGTTACTCAGGGTCCTATTTTTCAGACTGAACGGACTGACTACAGCTAGGCTTCGACTCATAAGAGTTGCGTAACCAGATAGAAGTAGACAAGTCTGAAATTGTAGCAGCACATTTTGCACTGACCACAGCGAGGGAATAACAGAAACAATCTAAGAGGATATCTGTAGCGCGGTTCAGCTGAATGTCTAACAGATCTGCAGAGAGGGTTCCGCCGCCTCCTACGCAGGGAAGCTGGAATGAAACTGGACGCTTTCATTAACTCCTCTTCTGCAGGCCCGATGTCTCACGACTTGCTGGGCTGCGTAGGAAGCAGCGCCCCAACTCCCCTCGACACAGAATTAAGGCCATTATCTGCACAATTAAAACTGCGCTGCGAGCTTACGTGGACCAGGGGGGGGGGGGGGAGGCCGTTCCTTGCAGAGGGGGGGGGGGGCGGAAAGGGGGGAGTGCGGAACCAGCGGTCAGACAGCACGGCTGCCGGGGAGAACTCCGCCATTAAAGTAATTATCCGACGCGCCAATTAAAGTTTTACTGCTGAAAAATCGACTTTAGTCCCTCTTTTCTTCTTTTTTTGCGACCTGTGAGAGCATCACCAGATCCTCTCCCTACAGGTGTTTTGATTATTCACCAACAAAAGGATTCTCTATAGCCAATTTATTATGAGAACAATAGACTAAAGCAATGTTACCCAATACGGAAGAAGAATATGAACCTCTAAGAATTTACAAAGCGGATAGAGGAATCAGAAGTGACAGAGTAATTTATCTTTTGGGGAAGAAGTATCTAAAGGACTACTAGATGCCGGAAAAATAGTGGGAAGAATGCAGTACTTCAAAACTGCATTTAATTTGTGGAAAACATTTCTTTGGAGCACGGCTCGATACGGGTGTGAAACTGGACAATGGGAAAACAAGAGAGAAGACGGCTAGAAGCAGTTGAATCTTCCTGCCACAGAAGGATATTGATGAGCAAATGAAGAGGTAAAGTTTCCAATTAAGAGGTGGTGGAGGAATCAGGGGAACAAATCTCTCTGGATGCACATCAAAAGAAGAGACAAACTCGTAGGACACATTTTAAAACACAGTAACGCCAAGGTAACAAGAGCAGGAAGGAAAGTTGTGGAATGGAATCGCCTGGCGCAACCAAGAATGTCACACATGGGTCAGATTACGACTAATGTATAGTGTGCTGCGTAGGCGGAAACAGTGAGAAAGCAGAGAACTGGAGTGGTGTAATGATGCAAACCAACCTCAGAGTCAAATACTAAAAAAAGTAGAAGACTTCGAGATTCTGCAAGCCGCTTCTGGCTGTCCATTAATATTCCAACGCCTGAAACTGTTAACTCTCAACAAAAGAATCGAGTATTTGCAAATCGTCAAAACGTCAGTTTACATAGCAGCTCATCAGAATATAAACAAGATTCGATACGATTCCGTTTCGGAGAATGAAGAGGGAGGGGTATTACGAGAAAACCTGTTGCGCTGGGTCTGTATTCACCGATGACATTATTAATTATGTACTGTTTCTGCATTCAGGGAGACCATTGCATTATACTATACGAGTAAGATGAGTATAATCCTGAACCAATAGAACTTCTTCCGTGATATGTTAGGTCAGATACATAAACAGTATTATTAACAGCAATTCCATATATTGGTTGTTTTGCATTTACAAGGAAACTCGGCTTTAAGGGAGAAAGAGGTTAGCACCCTTTATATCTATAGCAGAGAGAAAGAGGTTAGCAACCTTTATATCTATAGCAGAATAGCCAAATTGTAATAACCATGCATCTGACAGATGTTTGTCGCCATCTGTGAACTATTTAGCAAATACGACGAACAATATACTTATTATGTTTTAATAAAGAGAGATATAATATAAAACAAACATATTAAAGCCATATAAACTAATAGATGTAAACAGCACGTGTCTTCTAGTGTTTTACAAATTTAAAAAATGTTTTTAAAAATTAAAAAGGTTTTACCCAGCTGACGTTATTTAAATGTTTTAGTAATGATAACGGAATCACAAGGAGTGAACATAGGAATTTTATTACTTGATGACAGATATGAAATAAGTCGGACGACAATGTAAGAATTTTACTTATGTTCCATTTTATGTAATTAAATTTGAAGAGATTTACTTCCCTTGAGGCTTATACGCAGTTCACATAGATGGCACCATGTAACCAACCGATGTGTTCTCCACACAGCCCGCCTTCCGCAAACATTAATATTCAATGAACTGCCAATGAAGCCTGACCAACAGGAATTAGATGCATTGATCAAAAATGATAGTGGTATGTAATATACAAACAATATGAGTGAAACCTTTAATTGCAACTTTTTTATTACATCATCTAACTATGAACCTGTTGTATTCTTAGCATTGATAATGGCTAGTTTCTAGCTGAAATCTAGATCTGCCAATAAAATTTCAAAAGGATGACTAACGCCTGACATCCATTATTTACAACACATATGAGGGACACTGGCAAAGAAACTCGCTATCAAACGTTTTCAAACTCATCCCACCGGAATGTACAGATAAGAGGAAAGCTGCTTCTCAAGGTTAAACGCCTGTGGAAAAAGAATAGTCGTAAAAGTAAACAAATTTTCTGCATAAGTGTTTGTACAACGTCATCACACGAAGGGTCTTGTTCCAAATGAGGGAGAATTCTCTGACTCTAGTTAAAAGGGAAATCCATCCTTTTAACGGTCAGTAAAACCAGTGGGAAATTGTTAAAATGCTTTTGCAGTTTGTATTAGTAATCACGCGATAAAAACCATTTTCTAAAGTATTATTTAAGTGGCGTACTCAAACGCACGTATTCGTTATTGAAGCGAAAGGTAAACAGAGATATTCGTTTGATCTTGGTGTACGCAAGAAGAGGAAAATTTTCAGGCGAATACTCTCTCTGACAAGATACAGATCATCAGGTCATAACGTCACCAACGAAAACGTCTGCTATGGAAAAAATTTGAGACGATGCAGCCTATTGCTGTAACCTACAACACCCACGGTGTAAATAAACCAGAAAAGGCCACCTTACCTGTATTAACCACTGCCTCTCGATGCGTGGTAAGATTTGTTAGCAGCTGGAGCTCGTCATTGTTTCCAAAATGGTTCTCAAGCCATGATAACGTACGTGTACTTCGTACGGAGAGAAAAAGAGCCTTTTCAACTTGCACCTTTGTTGCTATCTATCAGCTGTGAAGTGATAAAGACTGATTGCGTCATCGAAGCCACGTGACTTAAAAATATAGTCGAATGTAGAGGTGCAGCAACGCCAGTCCGCTGCAATGGAGACGTATTCATAGTCGCTCTACATGACTGATTGTGGTAGATGCTCTAAGCAGGTGCGGCACATCTTCTTTCGATGACTGAATCATAGGCACTTTGTCCCGTAGGCATAGTTACACTGGCAAACAACAATAGTAATATTTGAAGTATTAGTTAAATTTATAAACAGATCGAATTACAATCAATATTCTAAGAGTGACACAGGCAACGAAAGCTTGTATCTTAGGAGGACATCAACTAACAGGTCCTATAGGAAGGTCTGTGAAAAACTGTTTAACATCATTTGTGCAAAAACGTTTATTAACCAATAATACAAAGATCAACCATAAAAACGCATTAAAGATTAAACTCGACTCTTCACCCTTAAGAAAAGGCACTAAAAGTGAAATACCAGAAGCGAAACAGTTCAGATATTCTTTAAAATTATTCACAAAAATTACAATTCATCAAAACAATAAATATTAATAACTTACATTGAAAGTTGTGCCAAGGCACACCATAACTACAAAATTAGAATAAAGTAATAGAGCGTCCCCGTGTCACATCACGAAAAAAAAAAAACCACAGACGACACAACTGACCCCAAATGAAGACATCAGGGCCCCAAAAACACACAAAAACCCTCCTAATCAGTGAATAGGTTAAATAAAAACAAATCCTTTGCCCTGGCTCTAAAAGCAATCCAACAACTAATATTGAGTTAAGATTAAAGCGCCGCTGATGTTAACTCGCCTCGTGATGCTAGTTAAGTCAACAGGTTCGAACGAGATACACACTTAAACTCGGAACTGCCACCGGCCAAGGATCAAATTTATTAAAATTAAAAATGTACAACCAGTATCACCATAATCTTAATAAATGCAGAAATAGCCTCGGAACTAGATCAACAACCCAAGATAAACCAATAGCCTAGTATTAGCTTAATGATGAAATCAGAGGTTCTTATACATCTACATCTACATGGATACTCTGCAAATCACATTTAAGTACCTGGCAGAGGTTTCATCGGACCATCTTCTTTCTATGTTATACCATAGAGGAATTCTTGAGTAAAGATAATTGGTTCTCTAAAATAAAATCTGTAACGATGCGGCCATAGAAATATTATGTTTTATTTTTTAATTTAGTCGTATGTAAGTGTTCTTTATTTGTTTTGCTGAAACTTGCCACATCGTATCTTTTATCGTGAGTCTGTCTAACTGAAGCCAACAACAGCATTACTTTATGACACTGGATTTAACTAGTACAGGAGTTTCCCGCATAGTCTGAATGAGGAAAAACAAAATGGCTGATCGTGACTCTGTGAAGAACCTTGAACCGCAAGAAAAGTGGAATGCCGAAGGTCGGAGTATCAAAATACAGGTGTTAGTTTAAAAAAGTGAAATAAACCATTGCTCGGTTCTCATTATGTTGTACGATATTCCAAACGTAACAAAGGCCACCGCCTACTATGTTCCGCGACTGCTCGCATCCACACGGATCATGCCAACTGAGGCAGCAACGAAAATGATGAGTGTCAGTCGGGAACACGACAGTTAGAAAGACAACGTATTTGAGCCACAATAATAAATCTGAAAATTAGCGCAATAGCAATTGCAATAGAAAGGCAGCTACAAAACCCTAAACGCATTCGATGTTTTGAACTGTGTGCTAAGTGAAGATTTAAATAAGTATTGCGTCATCTGAAGCTCAGCAGAAGTTCGAAACCTGTATGAAGCGTAAAGAAAAATACGTGAAAGATGAGGATGGTTGCTGTATTTCTTAAAATAATAAAATCCATAGCAACCAAATGGATAAATTAATTGAACTGCTGCATCAGAGTCGTGACAGTCCATAAGACTTTCGTAGTAGCCTAATAATCACGCAAGAGTGTTGAGTGTAGCATTATGACTATGAGACGAAGTAGCAAAGCAAGCTAAGGAAGCATTGGGATTCACTAACGCTGAAGAAGGGGAACACTCATCATCGAGCAAGGTGGTGATGACTGTTGTATTGGTCTGCCTTGGCGTCATACTAACTTACTATAGCGCAATGCATTGTTCATCGTGTGCACACAGGAATTAAATCTGAATCAAAATTTCAGGAAATTGGTCGCTTAAAAAAGTTGGCAGTTTCACATCTTATACCCGCACGTCAATACTTCGCAATAAGCGATTTACCTCTCACGTATTATAATTATTGTAATTTTTCCTGTTTCTAACAACCCTGCCACAATAAAGGTCAAATTTAATAACGATTGCGGTGTTGCTCACGCTGCTAAATACTGCATTTTCGGGGAACAATAGTCATATTATGTGGCAGGTGTCATTAGAGCACAGTTAATAATCATTTCATGTAATACAGAGAAAACTAGGCACTCATCTTTTTGTGTTTCCCACGCTGGTCTCATTGTATTATCATGGCTCAATCATTGAAAATCTAGGTGGTTATGATTACAAGCTCGGATGCAAAGAGGCCTATGTTTTATTCTGCTGTATTCAAAAGTTTTGTAGATGTGCTTCTAAAACCATTCTTGGAGATTAAACCTTTCAAAGTTAGCACAATAGTGATGTAAAAAAATAATCAGCACTCCGAATTTAAGTTACACTTCCTTTTAATTGCTTTTATTGCAATATCACGCTACACATAAAACATCACTTGACAATACATAACATAATTGAAAACATCTTCCTCACAGTCACTGTTAAAGTTCACATTTTATAAGCTGACGACAATATTCGTCTTTCCAACATGACGTCCACGACTTGACTTTCTCAAGGTCCGACTCTCTAACAAGTTAACAACTAACTAATAATCGCTTACGCGCCCAAAGATCAGAGTTACAAGTACGTCAAAGATCATAGTGACAAAAGAAAGAATACACATAAGAATAATATCAATGCAATATAAACATATTGATGTATCACAAATGAAATCAAATCTGAATGTTGTCTCATAAATACGTTAACTACTTTACAGAAACACAGTAGAATATTACTGGTATCGAGAGGTTCAGGTGAGGTACCATAATGGTTACGTAATTCAAGTCCCATTACATGTTTAAGTGACTCATTTGCAGAGACGCACGTAGAATTGTAGTTGCTGGGTATTTTACGTCTGGTTCATTCTGAGTCGTGCGTTACTGAGCAGAAACTATGGCTACTCTCTGAGAGTTACTTTTAAAACTGACAGAAAAATGACACCTTCAGAAAAGCTTCCAAAGTAGTTTTATTGCTCAGATCGCAGCCGATACATATTTTCTTTCTGGTTTCAGCAATATTCCCATCTTCACATTATCAGACACGTGAACTGATTGGAAGACATCAATGTAACTTTGTTGAAACTGTAAGTAGGCTGTTTAGGTTTTTTTATTGGTAACGCCACCTCTGTATGAAAATCACTGGCTGTGCTGTGTGCAGTCTGTGGCTGCTTTGCGTTGTTGTAATACTCGCCATTGTAGTGTTAGGCAGCTGGCTGTGAACAGCGCGTAGCGTTGCGCAGTTGGAGGTGAGCCGCCAGCAGTGGTGGATGTGGGAAGAGAGATGGCGGAGTTTTGTAATTTGTCATGAACTGCTATATATATTCTGACTAGCAAGGTAAATACATTGTTTGTTCTCTATTAATATCTTTCATTTGCTACCTATCCTTATCAGTAGTTAGTGCCTTCCGTAGTTTGAATCTTTTATTTAGCTGGCAGTAGTGGCGCTCGCTGTATTGCAGTAGTTCGAGTATTGAAGATTTTTGAGAGGTAAGTGATTTCTGAAAGGTGTAGTTTAATATTAGTCAGGGCCATTCCTTTGTAGGGATTTTTGAAAGTCAGATTGCGTTGCGCTAAAAATATTGTACGTCAGTTTAACCACAGTCTTGTATAAATTGTTCAAAGGGGACGTTTCAAAACTAGTAGGCAAGGTATGTACCAACTGCGATCTGGGCAGTAAAACTTCTTCTTGGAAGTTGTTTTACACTGATGTAGCGATCGTCTTCCTAGTGACAGTGTCAGTTAATTAAAGTAATACTTATTTTTTCTCTAGACAAAACAGATTTTAACTAGGGGAATTACGTGACAATAGTACCTCTTGGTATATACAGGGTGTTACAAAAAGATACGGCCAAACTTTCAGGAAACATTCCTCACACACAAAGAAAAAAAATATGTTATGTGGACATGTGTCCGAAAACGCTTACTTTCCATGTTAGAGCTCACTTTATTACTTCTCTTCAAATCACATTAATCATGGAATGGAAACACACTGCAACAGAACGTACCAGCGTTACTTCAAACACAGGAAATGTTCAAAATGTCCTCCATTAGGGAGGATACATGCATCCACCCTCCGTCGCATGGAATCCCTGGTGCGCTGATGCAGCCTTGGAGAATGGCGTATTGTAGCACAGTCGTCCACAATACGAGCACGAGGAGTCTCTACATTTGGTACCGGGGTTGCGTAGACAAGAGCTTTCAAATGCCCCCATAAATGAAAGTCAAGAGGGTTGAGGTCAGGAGAGCGTGGAGGCCATGGAATTGGTCCCCCTCTGCAAATCCATCGGTCACCGAATCTGTTGTTGAGAAGCGTACGAACACTTCGACTGAAATGTGCAGGAGCTCCATCATGCATGAACCACATGTTGTGTCGTACTTGTAAAGGTACATGTTCTAGCAGCACAGGTAGAGTATCCCGTATGAAATCATGATAACGCGCTCCATTGAGCGTAGGTGGAAGAACATGGGGCCCAATCAAGACACCACCAACAATGCCTGCCCAAACGTTCACAGAAAATCTGTGTTGATTACGTGATTGCACAATTGGGTGCGGATTCTCGTCAGCCCACACATGTTGCTTGTGAAAATTTACAATTTGATCACGTTGGAATGAAGCCTCATCCGTAAAGAGAACATTTGCACTGAAATGAGGATTGACACATTGTTGGATGAACCATTCGCAGAAGTGTACCCGTGGAGGCCAATCAGCTGCTGATAGTGCCTGCACACACTGTACATGGTACGGAAACAACTGGTTCTCCCGTAGCACTCTCCATACAGTGACGTGGTCAAAGTTACCTTGTACAGCAACAACTTCTCTGACGCTGACATTAGGGTTATCGTCAACTGCACGAAGAATTGCCTCGTCCATTGCACGTGTTCTTGTCATTCTAGGTCTTCCCCAGTCGCGAGTCATAGGCTGGAATGTTCCGTGCTCCCTAAGACGCCCATCCATTGCTTCGAACGTCTTCCTGTCGGGACACATTCGTTCTGGAAATCTGTCTCGATACAGATGTACCGCGCCATGGCTATTGCTCCGTGCTAATCCATACATCAAATGGGCATCTGCCAATTCCGCATTTGTAAACATTGCACTGACTGCAAAACCACGTTCGTGATGAACACTAACCTGTTGATGCTACATACTGATGTGCTTGATGCTAGTACTGTAGAGCAATGAGTCGCATGTCAACACAAGCACCGAAGTCAACATTACCTTCCTTCAATTGGGCCAACTGGCGGTGAATCGAGGAAGTACAGTACATACAGACGAAACTAAAATGAGCTTTAACATGGAAATTAAGCGTTTCCGGACACATGGCCACATAAAATCTTTTCTTTATTTGTGTATGAGGAATGTTTCGTGAAAGTTTGGCCGTGCCTTTTTGTAACAACCTGTATAGGGTGGAGAAAAATTATGTCACGAAATTTTAACCCTGGATAGCTGATGCCAGCAGGAACCAAAATTACTAATGTTGTGTAGGTCAACAACGTACCATTTTTAAACCACGGAAACACCTCGCTATGTGCTCCAATTGGCCGTGGGATTGCCCTGTAGCCGTTCGTCAATTCAATCGAAGCGCCTGGCGCCAAGTTTCCATAGTTCAAAAATTGTGGGCTGTCGACCTAGTCAACATTAGTAATTTTGGTTCGTACTGACATCAGCTATCCAGGGTTAAAATTCTCCGCCCTATTACTTTATGCATTGTGAAATTTTCTTTTACACCTGGTACTGTCGTCATTCGCAGTTCTCTTCCTGAGACTTGTTCTCTGGAATTGGTCTATGTTGCAGGAATAGTTCATACCGGTTAAGGGCTGTTGGGCTGTTGATGTGGTCTGTTTGTTGTGGTTCAGGAAAAACTAAATGCTGAAGAATATCATTTTACAGCATTCTATAGCGCATGCAGCAGAGAAACTGTTTGCGGCGGTGCGGGGTCGGTCGTCCGCGTTTTTGTTAAAGCTATCGTTCAGTCCACCTAACTCGATAGGATTCTTGCCGATGTCCCTTCACTCTGTGATAGCAGATACGTGCTAGGCAGTGTAAAGCAGCGTTGATGAAACCACCACCTAATACCTAGCACAAAGAGGCCGCATCACTCTAGTTGAAAGTCAGTCCCTGAAAGTTCATAATTGAAAAATCGGGCGTTCGGGTTCTTCAGTCTACCTGCAGAAAAGAGTTTGAAATTAGATTAACTCTACTTTTTATTCATATTGAAACACATGAAATGGCTATCAGGTGCGTATTTAATATGTTAAAACGTTATCATTCAAAATTCGCTGTCTGTATATTCAATACTCACTCAAAAAACAGCCAGAATTTTAATCTGTCCGACCCTACTAATTATCACGTTCGACCAGTTACAGACCCACAACTATTCGCAAGTTAAACATACGGTCATTTCTTTGTTCTTCTTCGTTAGAGGTGCTCGCCAAAATATTCCCTACACAGCACGCAACACGCCACACGAAGTTTTTACTACGACGAGAAAGTTCTCGCGCTCATCTCTCTCAAACTATTTAATTTAGAATCACCAAACTTTCATTAAAATGTTCGTAACTCCACTCGATTCAGTCAACATATGTTACAACCGATACTAGCTCACTATTTCCTCATCCGAGAGAGTATTTTTAAGGAGAGATCTAACATCGTGTTATCCGTAGACCGGATACCACGCGACTGTTTTCGAGGTACTCTCCTACAGGCCCATTCCTCTTTCCTCGCGGGAACAGCTTAATTCTGATTGGCAGTTGATCTCAACGACCAATCAGGACGTTCCTTCCAGATAATTCTCGCGGCAAATCTTGCTTTATCCAATCACTAAGTTGATAGTAATTAATGATAGCAAAACTTCAACTTCTTGTATTTTATTTGATCAAAGTAAACGAAGTCCGAAATAAACTTCAAATTGATAAATAAACTCATTTCACCTCTAGCTTCCATTCTGGTTACTTTTATACAAAAGCAAGCACACATCGACATACGTCACCTGAATCGTGGTTGCAACATAACTTTCCCACAGTTCGTTTGTACAAGGTTTTACTTAAAACGAAATATTAAATTTTAACGTATGTCCCACATACACTCTCTCAATCATTCTCACGTACTCACACGGCAAAATATAATTAAATAATAATTTTGACAGATTTTTGTATTACGTAATGCACAGTGACTAAAGTTTTAGAAAGGAAATTCTAATTAATTGATTTTTATGAACTGTTAACTTTGGAATGGCTTCAAATGAAAACAAGGGTAGGGTTTAAAATACAAGCGTAGGTTATAGGAGTTTTAGGTTATTCTCTTTATCTCCAGAACTATAATAAATAAATACCTGAAATTCTGACAGCATTCCGTTAATAACAAAAGACTGTGCACCAGATTTTAACAATGTCGGATAATAACTAACATGGATTACTTAGATTCGTAGAAGGTATGATTCTTCGTATGGACTGAATGTTACGCTATGCAGTTCTCACGGCATTCAGCGCAGCTGTGCTGTGGGCAAAGTGAAAAAAAAAAAAAAATAGCCTTCCTACAGCCACCGTACTAGATTGCTGCGTGCCTTACTGCAACGAATGTCATCTCGTAATACTCGTAATTTGCTGCGTTACACCTCCAGGAAAGATGACAGTATAAGGATGATATGACAAAGCAGTAGCTGTGAGGCAATGTTTTATCGACAGTCCCAAAATGGAGTGAACAGCGAAAAATTTTGACCACAACCGTACTGATCACCTCTGGGATGACCTGGAATGTCGACTTCCCTCCAGACCCAACCGTCCGACGTCACAACCTCCTCTAGTTTCGGTTCTTGAGGAAGAATGAGGTGGCTTCGTCCACAGACCTCACTGTAAAAGCTCGCAGCAGATTTCAAGCCATCAGCTCATAACAACGTCCGCTAATAGGTTACCAGATACTTGCGATCAAACAGTGCACGTCTTATTGATTTCGTTATTCATCTGTTATTTTCTTTTATTCTGTTATCTATATAAAAGAACACATGGAATGTTGCACATGAACTGGAGTCAATATAGCACGTAATATTTTAACACAATGCAGACGTGGTAGTAATAACTAAGCATTACGCTGTTTAAGGGAAAAAAGTCTACGCAGAATATCTACAAAAAAAAGTAATAATATACTAACGGCCATTGAAATTGCTACACCAAGAACAAATGCAGATGATAAACGGGTATTCATTGGACAAATATGTTGTACTATAACTGACATGTTATTACATTTTCACGCAATTTGGGTGCATAGATCCCGAGAAGCCATTACCCAGGACAACCACCTCTGGCGGTAATAACGGCCTTGATACGCCTGGGCATTTAGTCTAACAGAGCTTGGATGGCGTGTACAGGTACAGCTGCCCACGCTCCTTCAACACGATACCACAGTTCATCAAGAGTAGTGGCTGGATTATTGTGACAAGCCAGTTGCTCGCCCACCATTGACCAGACGTTTTCAATTGGTGAGAGATCTGGAGAATGTGCTGGCCAGGCCAGCAGTCGAACATTTTCTGTATCCGGAAAGGCCCGTGCAGGACCTGCAACATGCGGTAGTGCATTGCCCTGCTGAAATGTAGGGTTTTCCAGGGATCGAATGAAGGGTAGAGCCACGGGTCGTAACACATCTGAAATGTAACGTCCACTGTTCAAATTGCCGTCAATGCGCCAAGATGTGACCCAGACCTGTAACCAATGGCACCCCATACCATCACGCCGGGTGATATGCCAGTATGGCGATGACGAATACACGCTTCCAATGTGCTCACCACGATGTCGCCAAACACGGATGCGACCATCATGATGCTGTAAAACAGAACCTGGATTCATCCGAAAAAATGACGTTTTGCCATTCGTGCACCCAGGTTCGTCGTTGAGTACACCATCGCAGGCGCTCCTGTCTGTGATGCAGCGTGAAGGGTAACCGCAGCCATGGTCTCCGAGCTGATAGTCCATGCTGCTGCAAACGTCGTCGAACTGTTCGTGCAGAAGGTCGTTGTCTTGTAAACCACCCTATCTGTTGTCTCAGGGATCGAGACGTAGCTGCACGATCCGTTACAGCCATGCGGATAGGATGCCTGTCATCTCGATTGCTAGCGATACGAGGCCGTTGGGAGCCAGCACAGCGTTCCTTATTACCCTGCTGAACCCGCCGATTCCATATTCTGCTAACAATCATTGGATCTCGACGAACGCGAGCAGCAAAGTCGCGATACGATAAACCGCAATCGCGATAGGCTACACTCCGACCTTTACAAAAGTCGGAAACGTGATGGTACGCATTTCCCCTCCTTATACGAGGCATCACAACAACGTTTCACCAGGCAACGCCGATCAACTGCTGTTTGTGTGAAAAGCTAATCATTTGCATATCACTGCAGCTTCTTCCTGTCGGTTACATTTCGCGTCTGTAGCATGTCATCTTCGTGGTGTATCAATTTTAATGGCCAGTAGTGTAATAATAACAACAATGTGTCTACATACTACCATGTGACCGACTGGCACACAGGTAACTGTTCATCCAGAATCCAGGTAGCACATACTACTAGTCTGTTACACTATGCAGCAGTGGTGATCACAAATTTTGTAATGCATAATTGAGGACTACACTACTATAACAACACTACAATACACAGCACAACGCTACACAACACAGCAATAAAGTACTGTCCTTGGTAGCAGAACCAAGCTGGATTTCTTATTTGTTTGTATGGTTAATCCCCAATGTGCAGAGGTGCAACCGAGGATTCACGGGGGCCGGGCTGCTCTGCTGCCGTGCCACCCTCTGTATAAGGATTTGGAGGTGGCTGTCAAGGTCTCCTCCCCGCGACACATCTCTCCACTGCTTCCCGAAGGTTGTTGTAGGTGGATGTTCTGCCTTGGAGCGTCTCGTTACCGTGATGTTTGGTCTCTTCTTGGTTTCGCAGGTCTCCACGCAAGGCATACCAGATATTTTCAATAATGTTCATATCTGGGGAGTTTGGTGGGCAGCGGACGTGTTTAAACTCAGAAGCCACTCTGTGGCAATTCTGGACGTCTCGGGTGTCGCATTGTCCTGCTGGAATTGTCCAAGTCCGTCGAAATGCACGGTTGACATGAATGGATGCAGGTGTCACACAGGATGCTTACGTATGTGTCACCTGTCAAAGTCGAATATAGACTTTTCAGGGGGTCCAGTATGACTCCAATTGCACACGCCCCACACCATTACACAGCCTCCACCAGCTTGAACAGTCTCTTGCTGACATGAACCGTCGACGGATTCGTGAGGTTCTACCTACACCCGTACACGTGTATCCGCTCGATACAATTTGAAACGGAGCAACTGTGGCAAGTTTCGCTACAGTGCGAGCGCACCTAATAAATTCGCACTGCCGCTGCACTCCAGCCGCAGCAGCCAATTGTGCCATTCAAGAAATTTCTTTAGTGTGGTAAATGACAGAATCAGGATCGTCGAACGATTTCAGCGTCATTGAATTACAGAACAGTATATTACCTCCAGATGCACATCGCTTCTCTTGTTCCCAAACGGATGAGAGTGCCAGGCAGGGCGACGTGTATCTTTTCCAAAGTCCTGTGTGCTTGTGATTCTTGGTTCGTGGAGCCCGGAGTGAAAGACGGCGCCTCGGCGGTGTGACCCTCGGCGGTATCAGGGTGGGCGAGCCAAGTGCGCTCGGAGGGCCCGCCCGCGGCCCGCGGCTGCGGCGGCACCGCACGCATTAGCGTCGACCCGGGTCGCACAGCGGCCTCCTGATTTCCCACGGGGAGCCGCGCGGTGGAGCAGTCGGCGTGGCGACGGTGACCCGCCGCGGTCGCGCCACTTGCTGTGGGACGCTGGAGCTCCTGCGCACCACACGCGGCCCCGGGACTATACTGCTGACTACTGGCACGGAGGATAGCCTGGCATCGACAGTGGTTTACATCTCCTACGGCTGACGGTAAACCGAAAAAGGCGAAATGTGCACGGTTGTCATACCATTTTGATTTTTGTATATTATCGATATGCATCTCAGAGACAGACAAAATTACATTACTGAATGAGATTTTCACTTTGCAGCGGAGTGTGCGCTGATACGAAACTTCCTGGCAGATTAAAACTATGTGCCGGACCGAGACTCGAACTCGGGACCTTCGCCTTTCGTGGGCAAGTGCTCTACCAACTGAGTACCCAAGCACAACTCACGCTCCGTCCTCACAGCTTTACTTCTGCCAGTACCTCGTCTCCTACCTTCCTAACTTTACAGAAGCTCTCCTGCGAACCATGCACAACGAAGCTAGGAATGTAGGAGACGAGATACTGGCAGAAGTAAAGCTGTGAGGACGGGACGTGAGTCGTCCTTGGGTAGCTCTGTTGGTAGAGCACTTGCCCGCGAAAGGCAAAGGTCCCGAGTTCGAGTCTCGGTCCGGCACACAGTTTTAATCTGCCAGGAAGTTTCATATCAGCGCACACTCCGCTGCAGAGTGAAAATCTCATTCTGGAAACATCCCCCAGGCTGTGGCTAAGCCATGTCTCCGCAATATCCTTTCTTTCAGGAGTGCTAGTTCTGCAAGGTTCGCAAGAGAGCATCTGTAAAGTTTGGAAGGTAGGAGACGAGGTACTGGCAGCAGAAAGCTGTGAGGACGGGACGTGAGTCATGCTTGGGTAGCTCTGTTCGTAGAGCACTTGCCCGCGAAAGGCAAATGTCCCGAGTTCGAGTCTCGGTCCGGCACACAGTTTTAATCTGCCAAGAAGTTTCAAAATTACATTACTGTTTAACAACTTTGGTCTTGGCATGGAACAGTCTTTACCTCTGCGCTGTCTGATGTATTGAAGAGCTAACGAAACTACTACACCTACCTAACATCATGTATGGCATGCAAAAGTGCCGCAACACGATGTGGCATTGACAATTATAATTTCTGAAGTAGTGCTGGAGGGAACTGACCCCATGAATCCTGCAGGGCTGTCCATAAATCCGTAAGAGTACGATGAGATGTAGATCTCTTCTGAACAGCATGTTGCAAGGCATCCCAGATATGCTCCATAATGTTCATGTCTGGGGAGTTTATACTCAGAAGAGTCTTCCTGGAGCCACCCTGTAACAATTCTGGACGTCTCTGGTATCGCATTGTCCTGCTGGAATTCTCCACGTCACACAGGATGCTTACGTATGTGTCACAGTACATCTACATCTACATCTACGTCTACATACATACTCCGCAATCCACCATACGGTACGTGGCGGAGGGTACCTCGTACCACAACTAGCATCTTCTCTCCCTGTTCCACTCCCAAAGAGAACGAGGGAAAAATGACTGCCTATATGCCTCTGTACGAGCCCTAATCTCTGTTATCTTATCCTTGTGGTCTTTCCGCGAAATGTATGTTGGCGGCAGTAAAATTGTACTGCAGTCAGCGTCAGATGCTGGTTCTCTAAATTTCCTCAGTAGCGAAAAGAACGTCTCCTTTCCTCTAGAGACTCCCACCCGAGTTCCTGAAACATTTCCGTAAAACTCGCGTGATGGTCAAACCTACCAGTAACAAATCTAGCAGCCCGCCTCTGAATTGCTTCTATGTGCTCCCTCAATCCGACCTGATATGGATGCCAAACGCCCGAGCAGTATTCAAGAATAGGTCGCACCAGCGTTCTATAAGCGGTCTCCTTTACAGATGAACCACATCTTCCAAAATTCTACCAATGAACCGAAGACGACCATCCGTCTTCCCCACAACTGCCATTACATGATTGTCCCATTTCATTTCGCTCTGGAGCGCTACGCCCAAATATTTAATCGACGTGACTGTGTCAAGCGCTGCACTACTAATGGAGTATTCAAACATTACAGGATTCTTTTTCCTATTCACCTGCATTAATTTTCATTTATCTATATTTAGAGTTAGCTGCCATCCTGTCCAAGTCATCTTGTATCCTCAAAAGATCATTTATGTACATAGAAAACGACAGCGGACCCACCACACTTCCCTGGGGCACTCCAGATGATACCCTCACCTCCGATGAACACTCACCATCGAGGACAACGTACTGGTTTCTATTACTTAAGAAGTCTTCGAGTCACTCACTCACTTGGGAACCAAACCCATATGCTCGTACCTTATTTAGCAGTGGGGCACCGAGTCAAGCGCTTTCCGGAAGTCAAGGAATATGGCATCCGTCTGATACCCTTCGTCCATGGTTCGCAAGATATCATGTGAAAAAGGGGACTTATCAGGGGTCCCATATGAGGTTGTCTCCACACCTGTACACGTCCATCCGCTAGATACAAATTGAAACGGAGTCGTCCGACCAGTGGCAGGAATCGAACCTGCGACCGTAGCGGTCGAGCGGTTCCAGACTGTAGCGCCTAGAACCGCTCGGCCACCCCGGCCGGCATATCCCTGTATTTAAATACGCATGCCAATATTAGTTTCTTCAGCATACATTCTTAGTCGAAATGTTGTAGGTGATGGACATATTCAATAGTGCTGTCTTGACTTGTGATGGTATCTCTTAGATGATGGAAAATTGATTGAAAAGGACAGCAAGAATGAACAGAATGCGAAAAGAACATATATTTTAAATAATGTTATTATTTTGGAAGAGAACAAGGTAAGACTGCAGCACTGCGCAGCTAGGAATGATTATTGTCTGCTAATTAACTTGCTCAGAGCTGAGGGGAAGAAGACCCCTCTTCTCTGAGTCATGCGTTCACGTATTAACTGGTGAAACTGTTTGCAGTTTATAGGAATTTGCTGTTAATATTGTACTGTTTTTAAATCATTGTTCAATTTGTTAATCATAGTATTGTTCAGATCAGTGTTGTGTGTGAAGATCACGCGAAGTTTAACTCTGTCTTTTTTGATTAGATGCTTCATTCTAACATCGTTGCCTTGGAATAACATTTCATAGGGATAGTTACTATCCCCACTGTTTATCGCTAAGCGTTACTACATAAAACAGTTTGACTATATGTTTAAAAATAGAAACCTAGCTTAGCTGCTGCCTACTTGCTGTTTGCAGTTGTGCTTTCGAGAAAGCTGCAGCAATTCTGTCAAGGCGCGAAGTAAGCGGAAATTTTGATTAGAGCCATATAATTGTGTTACTTCAGTTGCGTATTTAATGCAGCGACAAGTTGCATTCATATCAGCTCCAGTTCAGTTCAAATTAGGTTCTGTTTAGCCAACGGTTGTCATACGAGTTTAACTTGGATAATACTTTGTGGGGGACATAGTTCTGCTAATACGTAGGCACATTTATAGAGTGGCTGGTAAAGTTGGGATATATTTCAGATAGGTACAAATACAGGGTGTACATTTTAAGATGATAAATTGGAATAACTCAAAAAATAACTTCACACGAAAAAATGGGTAGAATCCAAAGTTGATTATTTTAGAGTGGGACATCTGCCGATGCTAAAATTTGCCCGCCACCCCAGCCCCCTGGTTACGGATCGATAAAAAATACATATTTACTTAGTAAATTTTGATTCGCTAAAACTAAAACTCTCCCCATAGGCTGGGGTTTGAGAGAGAGGAATTAGAGTTTCACAAATGTTGACCCAAGTATTTTATATTTATCCGTAACCATTTTCCATGCAGAAATTAGAACATGGATTTTCTTGAATTACAGCGTCAGCTACCAAGAATCAAAACAAATGTTTAAGACAAAATATACGTAGTTTTTCATGTAGGATCTGATTCTGCAATACAAAATGGGCGTTCCCAATTGATATTTTAAAGGTGCCACCACCACCAGCAGATGTCCCCCTAGAAAATAATCAACTTGGATTGTACGCATTTTTTGGTGTGAAGCTTATTTTTCGAGTTATTCTGGTTTGTAAACTTAAAATTTACACTCTTTACAGTGGGGAGGTTACAAAAGTATACGAGAGGAACATCAATTCCACCGACAAATTTCGCGAGGTATCGAGGGATACGTTGGAAGTAATTTGGTATGAAGGATCTGGGCTCCGTAATGCAAATGTGGACGGAACACGCTGTTTGTCGTGTTCGGAAACAAATACGCTGCTGGCCAACCATAATGGAACACGTTGAAGGAAGCACCCAAATCGGGTGAAATTTGCAGCACGCGTTTGCGGTGACGAGAGATGTATATGACTAGCATTTCAACGCTGGCGCACTTCACGGTTGCCAGTTGCGTCACCTGTGAGTGTTATAAAAGGAGGGAACAGACGTCCTTGTGGACATGCTGGAATTGTTCTTTCGTGCCGTTGTTATGAGTAACCAGCCCCTGTACGCCTCGTAGAAGACTGCGAGTGTCTTTCGAGCACGTTTCGGATTTCGACCGGGTAAGAATAGTTTCCCATAGGGATTCAGGATTATCCTTCGGAGAGACCAGTGATCGTGTCGGATGGAACCAAGCGACTGTAATGCGCATCTGTAATCGATAGATGCAGGAGAGAAAGAAGGAGCTACGGGACCGACTGCACCCAACCTCGCTGCACCACTACGCTACGGCCTGTTGCGCAAGAAGTAGTGCTCGCGCATACTGGGGCCAACGAGATGTTGTAACGCCGGAAATGCATATCCTTCTATTTCCATCTATTGTACTATTATTTTTTTTCTTGTTTTGTTACCTCAAGATATGACATTTCTGTCTCTTTATATATTGTAATTGTTTTACTGTTTGTATATATATATATTTATGCACTCATGTCGATGTATAATTGATTTGTTTCGTAAATATTATTTGTATTTTTACGCTGGGTCTTGCCTAGGGAAAACTGCTATCGAACGATTACATCGATAGGTCGTGTGAAGAATCAAAGTGTGTAGGATCTTTGGGAGTGTTAACTCTGCCGCGTGGAGCGCGGGCAGAGGAAGTCTGGCTGGGGTAGCGAGTGGAGGAGGTGTGTTGTGTGACGCTCCCGCGAGTTGCCGCGCTTTCGGGGTTTGGCAGCATGTAATTGCGCTCGACTCGCGATGATAGTTTCTGACATGGTGTCGCGGACGGGAAGCATTAGCTGGCGCACATCAAGAACCCGTTTCGCCTGGTGACCGTGTCGAGAAGAAGGCGCGCCAACATCCAGCTTCTGCAACAGCGACGGCCGACAATGAGTGACTGTCGCCACCTCCTCGATCGACGGCTTCAAACCTTCAATCAACCAACAAGGAAGACTAAAAGCACGTAAAGTTTCAGTACTGTATGGCAGACCTCAGCTTTTCAAATTGTTCCATTTGCCTCGCAAAATTACAGCAACTTAGCATGAACCTTTGTTGCTCATTGTCCCAATTGCATTGCCAAGCAGGGTCCCTTCCTTTTCCGAAATGAGCCCGAGGGTCGTTGAAATTCAAACGCCAGCATCATTCGATTTCACTGCTTTAATTTCAAAGTTCAGCTGGCTACAATATTTAGATTGCACAAGCACAAATTAAGAGTGCGAGTTTTGTTACCGTATTTTAGTTACCTGTGACTGCAGCTCAGCTTGGTACGTACTAAATTTTACTATTGTTAATTGTTCAGAATCATTTAATTCAAGTTCAAAGTTAATTCTCTTATTTCTAAATTGCGTAGATTCAAGTAGCTTTTGAAATGATTGTTGAGGTAGTCCAAGACTAACCTTATTTTACTGAATGTCGATGTGCTTCAGAAAGAAAGCTCACTATTAACTTCAGTCACTAAATTAACTTTCGATTTTCCAGTTTTATTAATTCTTTTGCTAAATTAAGTCAGAGTGTAGCGAAATTTATTACTTCTGACAAACTTTCAGTTTTCACACTACACGTGTCAACCTTCAGTTGCCACGCTTCTAGTGCTAATTATATGTGTAATTACCTTTCTTTTTCAGTTACTATAGTAATTGTCCTTAGGACTGGCGACCGTAATTTCCCCCAAATCTCAAATATCTAATTACCGCTAGTTAATTGTTAACGTAACGGCCGCACATTTACTTTCTTCATTAAGTTTACCCCTTTTCAAAATTAATTTCCACCAGTTTCATTTGCATTTTTCCTTTCATTTAGATGTAACCCTTTCCTCCCTCTTTACCGACAGATTAACTACGGTGACGATTGCTTTTCCCAAATTTCCATTAGGTACACGCGATTTAATTTTTCACAAAGGTCGATAAGTGAGGGGGAGGTTACTCGTGGCGACCTGGTGACAGGACAATCTTCGGATTTGAGGATGTTCTGGACACGAATTTTGTATGTTGCAAATCTCGTAACGAAGTACTGCTTACGTACAGGCCGTTACGTCAGCGAGAATATGTAGTGGGAGTAATCCTAATTATATTTGAGATTTGGCATTTATATTGAAAATTATTAAAATGAGTGAAAGCAACAATTACCATAATTTGGTAGGCTTGGATAAGGAACAATCGGTCGAACAGTGGGGAACGCGCACCGCGGTACCCATTGTTCAGGGGCAGGCGGCTAGCATGAAAGACGCGACCGCCGAAACGCAACAAAGAGCTGAAATGGAATTCCAAACTTTAGAAAATGTTTCGGAATCGGAAGTGAAAATCAAATCTGAATCCCTTGATGACGAATACGGGGGGAAAATTAAAGAGGAAGCCGCTGCGGAAGTAAAACCGGTAGTTTCCGGGAATTTAACTGATTTATTGAATGTTTTGATTAACGAAATCAAGAGTCAATCGGCCAAGCAAGAAGATCAGGCCGCCAAGCAAGAAGCTCAGTCTGAAAAATTTGAACGGATGCTAGACAATCAGAACAAAGCTATTAACGTTGTTATCAACAATGTTGGAGTTGTTAACACAAAAGTTGATAAAATCAAAGAAGATATTGTTGTAATTAATACCGAAATCGGTAATCTTAAACAGGAAATGATAGGCGTTCAGGTGGAAATTGCGAGCATAAATACTCGTTTTAATTCTGAAATTAGCAGAATCGAGAAAAGTGTAGGAGACGCAGTTGCTCCGATCATCGAGAATAAGGTGACGGAACAAATTCAATTAGTGAAAAAAGAGGATCAAAAGAAGGTGGAAACTTTAAAGGCTTTAGTATCCGAAGTAGATACCAAAGTGACGAAGCAGGCTAATACCTGCGAAGAGAAAAAAAGGGAAGTAGAAACGCTTGCGACAACCACTTGCCAAATAATTACGAGAGTGTCGGAATTAGAAAAGAAACTTGACGAAAAACAGAGCTATGTGCCAATCTATGCACATAGTTCGGAATTGTTGACGAAAGAGGAGCGGTTCGACCCCTTGAATAAAGGCGGTATACACGCGACGGATTTCATTAAGAATTGTGAAAGGGTTTTACCCAGATCATGGACTAATGAGAGAAAAATTAATGCGGTTATTGATGTGCAGGCTGGTGATGCCAAGCGTTGGGGCTTAAACCTCAACATTACGAACCTGACTTTTGACGAGTTTAAAAATTTGTTTCTGGCTGAATACTGGTCAGAGCAAAAACAGCAAAGTGTCTGGCGCGAATTTGTCGTATCGACGCCTTTCGATGCGAATTCGCGCGGTTCGATGAAGGAGTTTTGTGAGGGCTGGATCCGCAAGTTGGAATATTTGCGTGACCGCCGCTCGGAATCCGAAATAGTCTGGGAACTCTACAAGAAGCTTCCAGATGATACAAAACGATACGTAGGAAGCAATTACAGGACAATCAATGATTTCCTGGAAAGAGTGGAGGACGAGGACAATTGGCGCAATAATCGCGACAGTGGCAGAGGCCGTGGTAACAACAACGGGTACCACAGCAACCACAACAACGATAACCACGGGAATAGTGCATACCGCAACCATGTCAGCAATAACAATAATGGTTCGGACCGTAATAACAATCGGTACAATGAAAATAATAACAGGAATGACGGAAACCAGTATCATACTAACGTGATACGGGCTTCACAGAATAGTAATAACGCCAGAGGGTGTGATCAGCCGCCTCAGCAGCATCCGGGGAGCGTATCTGCTGGGACGAGACAGGGAAACCAATAGCCGCGCCGGTGAGGGGCCGACCAGGCGTGGAGAAATTTTGGCGGCCCAATAACAGGAGAAAACCCAGGTGTCGTCGTTATGAAAATTCCGTGTGGAATAATCAACGGCGGGAGAGTGTGCCAGTGTTAGGAGAAAGGAGTGCGCCCACAAGTAGTAGATCAACTGTATACACGGCAGTAGAAAATACATTCACTGTCAGTGAGAACAATTTAAGTAGTGTTCCGGAAATCGATTATAAAGGGGCAGCTGTAATACCCACAGCGGAACTGGAGATTGAGTTTAAGAATGATTCGCAATTGTTGAGAGAAGATCAGATGTCGGATAACACGTCCGTCATTGAGCGAGGGGATGCAGAGAGGGATGAGGTCTGGTTAAGGCAGTTCGGTCGCTTATACGACGAACTAAGAGATTATAGGGGCCTGTACGGGAGAAGCATTTATGGAGAGCGCGGGCAGATTTTGCCGCGTCTCGTCCCACAGGAAGATAGTATTTGTGAAGTGATGGAAAGTTCTGGCCCTAACCGGCAGACTTTACCAGAAATAGTTGATGTTAATGGGGAGCACGAGCAAGATTCGTCGTGTTTCGTCCCGCAGGAGTTAGATGTTGAAGTAGTAACGGAAAGTTCTGGCCCTAACCGGCAGACTTTACCGAAAGTTATAGTGACAGAAGTAGCCGACCCATCCGACGCAAACCTCCAGTTTAAACGTTGCGAGAGTGTTAAGGAGAAAGATTACGAAAATTTTAGTGATAGCCGGACACGATTGGTAGAAAAGCACATAGATTATAGCGTGTATTAGGTTAGAGCTGACATTATACAGTCAGACGATAGCAGTGTGGGTTGCGCAGATCCAGAGGAAGTAATTTCAGATGCTACTGGGCACATTCCTCCAGGTAGATTGGCAGATGAGATCAATCTGACCAAAGTGGAATCAACGAAGGTGACAATTAGTGAATTGATAGCAAAGCAACACTCACTAGTTGACGAGTTACAGGAAAAGGTTTCGGTATTGGAGGCGAAGCTAGAGACTAAGCCTCGGGACAAACGTGTTGAAATTAAAACTGTAAGTGAACAGAGGCTGAAAAAGCCGCCAGATAAACCGGATTTAGGATCAAAGCCGGATGGTTTGTTCTGGAATGACCTGGATATAGAGGAGGATTTACTGTGGGAAAATAAAGAAACAGTCGAGGACAAGTGTAGACAGATAGTAGTGTCTGTTAATATGCACGACCTACAACTAAACGCATTGATGGACACCGGTGCAGAACTGAGTGCTGTATCTGGGAAAATATTTGAGTTACTGAAAAACAGACCCGGCATCGTAGTTATGCCAGTAACAGGAGTGAAAATTATCGGTGCTACTGGGAAGGCCAGTAAACCGGTCACAAAACGGATTTTTGTCCACTTCGAGATATGTGGGGCATGATTTGAACAAGAGTTTGTCGTCGTGCCAGAATTAACTGCGGAAGTAATTATCGGGATAGATTGGCTATTAAAGTACCGTGCAGTGATTAATTGCGAAAGCAAAACTTTGACATGTATGTCACTAGATAAAACAATGGTAGTTGGTTTTGACGAGGCAGGAGACGGTGTGCATAGGCAATACCAGCCTATACACATTGTTAACTGGCCGGATGACATTGACGTAGGAATGAGTTTGAACTGCCGTAACATGAGGAATTTCGGCATTGACAAAAGTGTAGAAAGTGAATTGGAAGAGATAATCAAATTCCCTCCACGGAATAACATTAGTATTGGTGTGAAAAAAGATCGTTTGCGAGAAGTAATGAAGCTAAAAGCCGATGCTCGCATACGTCGTCATGACGCTAAAGCGCGTTTTGCTAAGTTTGCAATCGGAGACTTAGTACTTGTAAAAGCTCATGAGAAATCGAGCGAGATAGACAATGAAATCTCTAAATTTAAGTTTGTTTGTAATGGACCATATAAAGTCATTGGTATACCTCACACAAGTACTTACTGGTTAGAGTATCCAAGCTCTGGAAAACTATTAAGTATACAGAACATTGTAGACTTGAAATTGTACCAACCTAGGATCGATTAATACCACACAATGGGTAATTTATACAGTATGTAAAATAGAGTGTAAGATTTAACGATTTGCTAGATTGCCATGCTTTTGACTGACCAAGGTCATTAAAGAAGTTGTAATTAATAAGTAATTAATTTTGATTAATCAATTTAATTTTAATCAATTTAATCATGATCTAATCAACTGAAAAATCCAAGCTGCTAGTTTAAGTTTTCAGCTGAGTCACAGTAGATTAAGGAATGTAAATATGATTTTGTAAATAGCTGTAAGATTCCATAAATATGTGATTTAATAGTCGTTGCCGATGTACTTAGGCGCTGTTTTAAGTTTCAGGCTAGTACATGCGTGAGATGATGGACAGTGTTGAGTTATCCACTCTGATAGTATTAAGGGACTCCTTGAGATTACTCGGGAGTGAATTTTTCCTAAAGAATTCAGTGAAACGGACGTTCTGGAAATGTCGTTACAAGGGCGAGTGAGATCAGGCGTGCCGCACAGGCGGGTGCAACAATACTGGCGAGGCGGAGCCGCTGTTCGCTCTTGTGCCGCTGTCGGCATTCTTTGTACTTGCGAGTACGGAAGGTGGAGTTGTTTTTTCTTCCCGGACAGCTGATGTGAAAGAATTCTGCTGTTAATATTTATGTTTTTGTCGATCTGCAGTACATTATATTCTTGTTTAGCGTTAAATAGATTCTCGTGAAGAGAATATTAATTATGAAAAGGTTATACAAAATATGTAGTCTGTTTAATTATTTATTTGCGTATTTTGATCTACCTGTTTTTATGACCATGCACTTTAATTAATTTTGCAAATAGTATTCATTTCTTATAGTGTTACGAATTTTTATGATTTTAGAATAGCTAAACCATTTTCTATGTTTTCTATGAATTTTAATATGTTGTCAACCTGTTTTATTTTGATCAAGATGACAGAGTGGAATAAGATTAGGAGTGTCTTCACTCAATTATTATCGTCTAAAAATTGATATATGATTAATTAGACGAATGCTAAATTTTGTTGATGTTTTGAGCATATGCATTTCCGCTGTTTCTTTTTTGGGACATTTTCTGAGTCTGTTTACGTTACACGAACATCCTCAGACAATGTGGGGCACGTATAACGCCGGAAATGCATATCCTCCTATTTCCATCTATTGTACTATTATTTTTTGTTGTTGTTTTGTTACCTCAAGATATGACATTTCTGTCTCTTTATATATTGTAATTGTTTTACTGTTTGTATATATATATTTATGCACTCATGTCGATGTATAATTGATTTGTTTCGTAAATATTATTTGTATTTTTACGCTGGGTCTTGCCTAGGGAAAACTGCTATCGAACGATTACATCGATAGGTCGTGTGAAGAATCAAAGTGTGTAGGATCTTTGGGAGTGTTAACTCTGCCGCGTGGAGCGCGGGCAGAGGGAGTCTGGCTGGGGTAGCGAGTGGAGGAGGTGTGTTGTGTGACGCTCCCGCGAGTTGCCGCGCTTTCGGGGTTTGGCAGCATGTAATTGCGCTCGACTCGCGATGATAGTTTCTGACATGGTGTCGCGGACGGGAAGCATTAGCTGGCGCACATCAAGAACCCGTTTCGCCTGGTGACCGTGTCGAGAAGAAGGCGCGCCAACATCCAGCTTCTGCAACAGCGACGGCCGACAATGAGTGACTGTCGCCACCTCCTCGATCGACGGCTTCAAACCTTCAATCAACCAACAAGGAAGACTAAAAGCACGTAAAGTTTCAGAACTGTATGGCAGATCTCAGCTTTTCAAATTGTTCCATTTTCCTCGCAAAATTACAGCAACTTAGCACGAACCTTTGTTGCTCATTGTCCCAATTGCATTGCCAAGAAGGGTCCCTTCCTTTTCCGAAATGAGCCCGAGGGTCGTTGAAATTCAAACGCCAGCATCATTCGATTTCACTGCTTTAATTTCAAAGTTCAGCTGGCTACAATATTTAGATTGCACAAGCACAAATTAAGAGTGCGAGTTTTGTTACCGTATTTTAGTTACCTGTGACTGCAGCTCAGCTTGGTACGTACTAAATTTTACTATTGTTAATTGTTCAGAATCATTTAATTCAAGTTCAAAGTTAATTCTCTTATTTCTAAATTGCGTAGATTCAAGTAGTTTTTGAAATGATTGTTGAGGTAGTCCAAGACTAACCTTATTTTACTGAATGTCGATGTGCTTCAGAAAGAAAGCTCACTATTAACTTCAGTCACTAAATTAACTTTCGATTTTCCAGTTTTATTAATTCTTTTGCTAAATTAAGTCAGAGTGTAGCGAAATTTATTACTTCTGACAAACTTTCAGTTTTCACACTACACGTGTCAACCTTCAGTTGCCACGCTTCTAGTGCTAATTATATGTGTAATTACCTTTCTTTTTCAGTTACTATAGTAATTGTCCTTAGGACTGGCGACCGTAATTTCCCCCAAATCTCAAATATCTAATTACCGCTAGTTAATTGTTAACGTAACGGCCGCACATTTACTTTCTTCATTAAGTTTACCCCTTTTCAAAATTAATTTCCACCAGTTTCATTTGCATTTTTCCTTTCATTTAGATGTAACCCTTTCCTCCCTCTTTACCGACAGATTAACTACGGTGACGATTGCTTTTCCCAAATTTCCATTAGGTACACGCGGTTTAATTTTTCACAGTCATTAAGGTCGATAAGTGAGGAGGAGGTTACAATGTGTGGGCCTTGAAACGAACCTATGATGTCACACTAGTCGTCTTGTCCGCCACTCTTCAGCTCGGCTCCGTGCACGGGCAACGAGAAATCTATATGTAATTTAAAAAGTACCCACTAAAGGTCTTAACTATTTCATGTGCTGCTGAGAACTTGCATGCAGTTTAACACATCTGGAATACTCACTCCCTACACGAGACGGTTGCTTGCACTTAGGAACTGTAGTGTCACGTGCCATGAAGTACGCGCAACGGCCTATCTTCCACGTGGGCCTCGACGAGTTATATTCGACGTCGTTTGCTACAGACCGGACTGTCAACATGGCGCCCATTGCGGCGTTTACCACTGGGTCAATGGCACAGGCGTTTGCGCAGGCAATGGTGCGATGAACGACATGGGCGTGGACCAGTGGACGGGACGATATTGTTTTCACCGACGAATCCCGATTCCGCCTGCACCACCACGATGCTTGGATTGGAGTCTGGAGACACGATGGTTAGAGACTGTCGAAGTGTTGCTTTAAGCAACGCCATACTAGTCGCGCACCCGGCATTACGGTTCGGGATGGACCTGGATTCCATTCTCATACGAGTAAGTACGCACCACCGTAACGGTAACCAGCCAGCGTTACCTGTCTGGAGTGATGGAGCCTCGTGTCCGCCCATGCCTTAAGAGTTTGCCGACGGCCACATTGCAACAGGATAATGCACGACCACACGTGGCATGCAGAGTTCAGGGCATCTTCGTCGCCCAATGGATTGCATTGCTGACTTGACCTTCATGTTCTCCCGATATCTCCCTGTCGAAATCGTGTGGCCCATGGATGTGGAACGACTGGCCCGGGATAAACCATCCGCTGCTACACCAGACCAACAATGGGAAATACGTGGAAGCAATGTGGACTGCTATATACCAGTAACACATACTGAGCCTCTTTGATACAATGCCAAGGCATGTAGCAGCTGCTACAGCCAGCAATGGCGGCTACACCCATCATTATATTCCTCACTTCACATGCCTCTGTATCTTCAATCAAGTGACCTTTGTACAACCTGTTACCTCCCAAATAAATATGGCTTTGATGTCTCCTATCCTTATTCGTGTTGCGTCTACGATGGTCAGCACCATATGTTTCATTCACTCATGGTTCTTGGTTTTTGAGGCCGCGCGGGGCAAACGCATGGTCTCAGGTGCTTTGTCATAGTTCGTGCGGCTCCCATTGTCGGAGGTTCGAGTCCTACCTCGTACATGGGTATGTGTGTTGTCCTTAGGGTAATTTAGTTTAACTTAGATTAAGTAGTAGTGTGTAAACCTAGGGAGCGATGACCTCAGCAGTTTAGTCCCTATGTTCTTACCACAAAATTACCAAAAATTACCTCTTGATTTTGACAATAGCTACACTCACTTTTGTTCTTCACAATTTAAGCTTCTATTCAGTACTGCTCGATTGTTCATGCAAAAGCATGTGACATACCTCTATAGTTGAGTCTATTTGTATATTAACGTTATCGAAACTTGCAAAACATACTTGAATAATCACTATAGGAACGTAACTCAGAGAGACAGAATTAACATTGTCGGTCTCAGTTAAATGGAAAGTACCTAAATCCGTCTTTAGAGCACTTTTATTTCTTTGTGTAACAACATTACGATGGCACTTATTACCACAAATTCTGTAATGGTTCCCAGTGCTTATTTGCTTAATAGCGTGTTACACTCCCGTTTGTCGGAGATCGATAACCACCTTGTGAACCTGAATCACTTAAGATTGCCTAGTGAAGTTTAAATTGAATTCAAATATCCCGGCATAGCGTCGTTTATATATTTATGTCATACAGGCAGAGTACTTTTCAACTTTATAATTTCTGTTATTTCTCCAATTTTTAGTCGACAATCGTTATCCTGGCTACGAAGTCTTTCGCAATGTATTTCTTGAATAAAAATCTCTCGGTGTACATGCCGCGTCAAGAAATACGTCGCGAGAGACTTCGTACCCATATTAGTTTCCTCTACAGGGAGGATATAGCGCGCAGCGTTCGTCACCTGGAGAAGCTGCGTCTGAAACAGTCTCAGTTGCTGAGCAATCTGGCTTTTTTTACAACGCTGTCGTGACAAGGAAGTAGTACCAAAGTTTGCAATCGTCAAACACCACATCAGAACCGCTGCAGTAAACAGAATTTTACGAAAGACCAACCATGCTATTGTGAAAGAGAGGATACGTCATACCAGGTATGAACTAGACATGAACGCTCGCCTGTTATTTAGTTGCCATCTATTTCTGGCCGGAGTCCTCTCACCATTGAACTGGGAATGGGTGGATATGACTTTGGCGGCACACCAACGAGCCAATTTAAGCAGGACTACGCCGAAACAGGCCGATAAATTTGAGCGGCTTAACCGTGATCAAGGAACTACTATGTCCAGCGGCATCCACCGCACTGTTATCAACTTCTCTGACAAGGAACTTGATGAAGCTACCATCTCGGCTCTCAGTAAAGGATTGAACTTTGCCCCAGCTCCACGTAAGTTACCGGTGGTTGAGATTATTAGTGGAGTGGAACAAGCAGTTCGTCATCTTCGTCAAGAAGCAGCGGATGACGTAAGGCTCGCTACTAGCCGGATTTTAGCGACATCCAAGCCGCCTAAGTCAAACATCAGCAGAGAGGAGAGACAAGGGCTGAAATTGTTGCAGAAGGATGAAGATCTAATTGTTTTACCTGCTGACAAGGGGAACACCACGGTAATCCTCAATGCTACATATTACCACAAGAATGTTGGATTGTTACTGGAGGACAGCACATACCGGATTCTCAGACTGGATCCCACATCGGCGCTCAGCAGGAAGACAAGGGAGCTACTAAAAAACTCTACCCTCTCCGACGAACTGGTGAAGAACTTACGGCAGAGAGCACCTAGGCCACCAAGACTTTACGGTGTGCCAAAGATTCGTAAAGAGGACGTCCCGTTGAGACCGATTGTTAGCGCTATGGGCTCTCCTACTTAGAGGCTTGCAAAACATTTAACTAAATTGTTGGCGCCTATAGTTGGTCACTGCCCACATCACATTAAGAAGTCAAAAATGTTTGTTGATATCATAAAACAGATGAAGATAGGCCCAAATGATGTCATATGAAACGTCCCCTTTAAACAATTATACATGACTGTGCTTAAACTGACACACAATATTTTGTTAGTTCAACGCAATCTGACTTTCAAAATTCCCTACAAAAGAATGGCCCTGACTAACATTAAACTATACCTTTCACAAATCACTTAGCTCACAAAAATCTTCGCTGCTCAAGCTACTGCAATACAGCGAGCGCCACTACTGCCAGCTAAATAAAAGATTCAAACTATGGAAGGCACTAACTACTGATAGGGATAGTTAGCAAATGAAAGATATTAATAGAGAACAAACAATGTATTTACCTTGATATCATCATATATAAATATAGCAGTTCGTGACAAATTTCAAAACGCCGCCATCTCTCTCCCCACATCCACCACTGCTGGCGGCTCACCTCCAACTGCGCAACGCTACGCGCTGTTCACATCCAGCTGCCTAACACTACAATGGCATGTATTACAACAATGCAAAGCAGACACAGACTGCCCACAGCACAGCCAGTGATATTCATACAGAGGTGGCGTTACCAATAAAAACACCTAAACAGCCTACTTACATAGCCCCCATGCTCCCCACAAAAAATTTTACAAATTGGATTGTTTCTCTACGCTTTTCGGCAGTGCATTTGCACCGGCAACATTCACATTTTGACAAGCAGAAAATGTGTCTTGACTTATTTGAGAAAATGGTGATGACCCAAAACCTGAATCTACAGTATTTGCGAAATTGTGTCCTGTCATTTCGGATTCCTGAGGCGAGCTGTTGCCGACCGATCGATCGATAATGCTTCCCTGTTCACTACCTGTTTCACTGTCTACAGCATTGTTTGCAGCCCGCTCCATTTCCCTATGCACAATTACCAAATTACTACTTTGAACAACAGTTAATTCATTACTCGGTGGCGCTAACACACTGCTTTCGTCTTCACTGTCATTTCTCAGTTTACTTTGGAGCCTAGTATTACGTTTTTCACACGCCATTATTGTCACAGTATTTCACACGACAACACAGAAAAACACAATTTGAAGATCAAAAATAAGAGAACACATTAACATGGCACTGAAAATAATATCTAGTTAATTGCAGCTGCGAAATACTTGGTGCAAATCTACATGCATGCCAAAACTGTTTTACTGTACAACAATGAAAGACTGCAACTACAAAGGAGATTTTCTCTACAATTACGCGATAGCAATAAACAATATCTACACTAATTACACAAATTACAAGAAAAAAATCAGAAGATTCCAGTGAGGTATCCTCGGCTAAGGGTCGACATATGAAACCTCCCCTTTGAACAATTATACATGACTGTGCTTAAACTGACACACAATATTTTGTTAGTTCAACGCAATCTGACTTTCAAAATTCCCTACAAAAGAATGGCCCTGACTAACATTAAACTATACCTTTCACAAATCACTTACCTCACAAAAATCTTCGCTGCTCAAGCTACAGCGAGCGCCACTACTGCCAGCTAAATAAAAGATTCAAACTATGGAAGGTACTAACTACTGATAGGGATAGTTAGGAAATGAAAGATATTAATAGAGAACAAGCAATGTATTTACCTTGATATCATCATATATAAATATAGCAGTTCATGACAAATTTCAAAACTCCGCCATCTCTCTCCCCACATCCACCACTGCTGGCGGCTCACCTCCAACTGCGCAACGCTACGCGCTGTTCACATCCAGCTGCCTAACACTACAATGGCGAGTATTACAACAATGCAAAGCAGACACAGACTGCCCACAGCACAGCCAGTGATTTTCATACAGAGGTGGCGTTACCAATAAAAAAACCTAAACAGCCTACTTACACATGGTCAGCCTCGACGTGGTTTCTCTGTTCTCCAAAGTACCTGTGGGTGACACATTACCACTGTTGGCTGCTCATTTTTCCTCAGAAATTTTGAAGTTGTTCCGGCATACCTTGACGACCACTTACTTTTTATACAGTGGAAATTATTATGAAATGACGGATAGAACAGCCACGGGTTCGCCACTGTCACAAGCAATAGCGAATTTTTTTTGGAGGATTTTGAAGAACGAGTGTTGAGCAGTGCTCACCTCCGCCCATCGTGCTTCTACAGATACGTCGACGATACTTTTTTAATCTGGCCACACGGCAGTGACACGCTGCAGCAGTTCGACGAACATTTAAATGGTGTACATCCAAATATAAAATTCACATTGGAGGTAGAGAAGGAAGGGAAGTTACCTTTTTTAGATGTGTTGGTGGAGCAAAGGCCGGATGGACGACTGGGCCATTCTGTGTACAGGAAGCCAACCCATACAGACTTATATCTGCATAGCCGCAGCTTCCATCATCCGTCTCAGAAGAGAGCTATGCTGAATACTTTAGTACACAGAGCCAGGACTATTTCCGACAAGGACCACCTCGGTCCCGAGATTAACCATTTGACGACTGTTTTCAAGAGGAATGGTTATTCTGCCGGTGAAATTAAATCAGTATTGTCCAAGAAAGTAAGACACGATGCCGGCCATATACAAGAAGAGGAACAACACATAGCGCGGCTTCCTTTTTGCGGTGCTACAACAAGCAAGATAGGGAGAGTCCTAAAGAGGCAAGGAATAAAACCAGTTTTACGACCACCTAGGAAGATTAAGGAAATGTTGAGACCAGTCAAAGATAGTCTCGGCTTAAGAGTTCCGGGAATTTGTACTATTCCTTGCGAATGCGGCAAGAATTACGTGGGCCAGTCTGTAAGAACCGTTGCCGACCGCTGCATCGAGCACCAGCGCCACCTGAGATACAGGTATTTGGAAAAATCAGCGGTGGTTGAACATAGCCTGCTTAATGAGCATAAGATTTTATTTGAAGAAACAAGAGTAATAGCCCACGAATCGAATTACTGGGACTCTGTGATCCGGGAAGCAGTCGGAATTAGACTTAGCGATAATAACTTTAACAGAGACAACGGCTATGCACTTAGCAACATCTGGAAGAATGCACTGGATAAAGAAAAATCGCAGAGAAAAACTTCCCGCACTTTACCTCCTGATTCAAGGGATGGCGCTGCAAGCAACGCGGGATAGAAACTACATCTATGGAAGTAGAGGGCACACCTTCACTACGCGCCATATCGCTGTTGCTATGACGTATTCCAGCCAATCAGAAGCCGTCCTTTGCGTATAAAAGTAGGAGCCTCGCCAGTTCACGACGCATTCTGGTCTCCTCTTCAAGCTCCAAACCTTCGCCCTTCCCATTAACTACGTCCGTCTGATCGGCTCCTTTCTCTCCCACCGTCCTCCCTACGTCACCTTCCATAACACAGACTCCTACACCTTTTTTCCCTCCCCACCAGTGTGCCCCAAGGCTCCGACCTCTCCCCCCTTCTGTACCTTTTATATACGGCGGACATGCCGCCGCCGTCACCCCCCGTCCACCTTCACCAGTTTGCCGATGACACCGCCTTCCTTGCCCTTGCCCCCACCCTGCAGCGCTCCCAACACCTTCTTCAATCCCATCTTGACCGGTTCACCGCTTGGTGCAACCAGTGTTTGCTCAAGGTCAATCCCTCCAAAACCGAGGCGATCATTGTAAGCAAAACCACCCCTTCCTTCCGCCTCCTTGATTTCTATCTCACCGTCTATGGCCGTCCTATCGCCCTCACTCCCACTCTTAAGAACCTTGGCGTCACCCTCGACCGTCGCCTCTCCTGGATCCCCCATCTCCAGACAATCCAAGCCAAGGCACGCTCCCGACTCTGTCTCCTCAAGCTCCTCTCTGGCCGTACATGGGATCTGGATCCCTCCACCATACTCCGCCCTATCCTTTGTTACGCCCATCCAGCCTGGATCTCCGCCCCCCCCCTACCTTTTATAAATCCCTTCAGATCCTTGAATGCCATGCTCTCTGCATCGCCTATCGCATCCGTCTCCCCTCCACCACACGGATCCTGTACGACCTCATTCTGTTCCCCCACCTCCTCCATTTCCTTGAAAGGATTCGGATCCTGTACATCTCCTGTAAACTCGATCCTCCTCATTCACTTGTCTCACCCCTCTTCTCCCACCCCCGCCTGCTGCCGCACCTGTATTCACACGTCCAGGCCGGTCTCCATCTCTCCACCCTCCATACCTTCTCCCAAGGTGGCTTCCGCCAGCTCCACCTCCCTGATGATGTTCACCTCCCCTCTATCTACCCCTCCTACCAACTTTGATCCTCCCTCCCTCTTCCTGTGTTTGCTCCTTTGGGCACCCACCCTCCCTTCCCTCCCCCTCCTTCCTACCCTCCTCCATTTCTACCCACTCCTCTCCCGGGCTTCCCCTCCAGCCCTTCCTCTGTTTTTCCTCCGTTTCCTCCGCCATTGGCATTCTTGCTCACCCCTCTCCCTCCCACTCCTCTTTCCTCCCCCTTGGCAGGTCCCTGGACTCATACACAATCTGTGGACTTCTGCACGCCGGAGATCTTAGCCATCAGTTTCATATGTGTGTGATGTCATTTTGTGTTTTCGTGTCCGCCGTCACGCTTCTACGTTCACTTGTGCCGTCGGATTCATCAGTGTTATGTGCGCTGTGTCAACGTGTTTTCAGTGTCGTTATCACCGAGTGTGAACGGCTCCGAGTTTTTTGTGTATCTGTGACCACTATTTTTTGCCCGTCACTATGTTCATTCTGATTCTCCATTCTGTGTTCTGTTATTGTCAACACTATGGCTGAAGAGCGGCGTAGCATGCCCCTGAGAGCCTACCTGATTGTTTAGGTATGAAAATAACAATAAAGGAAAAAAAAAAATAGTTCACAACACCTATAGGGTTGGATCCCCTCCTTCGAAAGCGTCAGATTGCAAAGCCTGGGCTACTCTCAGGGTGGAATCTCCGTCTTTAAAGATTGTGTCTGTCTGTCAGTTGGTCTGTCTGCCCGCCCGCCGCTTGCTGCTGTAGCTGTTCGTCTGTCCGCCTGCCTGCTCGCTGTCCATCGCCGTCGCCATAGCCGCTGCCGCCACCGCTGCCGCCGCCGCCGCTGCCTGCTGTCCATCCGTCTGTTCGCCGCCACCGCCTGCTGCCTGTCCGTCTGTCTGTCGCCGTTCGTCTGCTATGAGTATTCCCACCTCCACTGTCGTCTACACCTCCCCCTCCCGCTCTCGCACAATCACTTCCTTGAGTGCCGCCCCTGGCCTCCCTCCTTACACCTCCCCTCCCCTTCCCCCACTTACCCATCCCCCTATCTCCTCCCCTGCTGTATACCCACACTTCTACACCCTTCCTCCAGCCGCCACACCCTCAACAGCTCCCACTACTAACCCCTCCCTCACGTACGCCTCTGTTGCCGCCTCTGCTGCCGCCCCTCAGGTGGTCGGCTTCCCCTCTTTCACCCACCCCATCGCTTCGTCATCTGCATCTCCCGCACGCATCACGTCGCGCTGAGCCACTGTCCCCACCACTGAACCAGCTGCTTCTCCCGGCGCCTCTGCTACGCCACAGGGATCTGCCACCCGCCACCTCCCTCTCCTCCCCGTCCCTCTCCCTTCCTTCCAGCTTCCAGTCTCCAAAAAACTCCAAAAGTGCGTCATTACCGTCTCTGCTCCCGCCACTTCCCACAAAAAATCACCACCACCTCCACCTCTTCCTGCCGTCTCCATGGACACCACCTCTCCTCCTGACACCCATACCCTGGCCTCCACCCTCCACACCTTTGTCCTAACAACTCCCGATCCTAAGTTCCTTGACGCTCGTACCCTCACCATGGAGATACGAAAGTACTTACCTGGTGCTCCCATCTCCCAACTCATTCACCACAGGGACTCAGTCCTTATCAAGTCCCCATCCCCATCATTTCACACAGACCTCCTGCGAAAACTCCCACGAGATATGTTTGGCCCCCACGCCTCTCTGACACCCTTTCTTTCCACTTCCACTCCTCGTCAGCCCCAGCCTCCCCGTCGCCCCCCCCCCTCCACCGACACTGCTGTGATCACCAAGCTCAGACCGGTGATCACAGAGGATGTAGTGTTGGCAGAACTGAACTCCCACCCGGACTTGGAAATCCGCTCTGCCCGCTGTATCCACAATGCCTCTGGTCCCACCTACCTCATGCGGGTATTCTCTGAGTCCGCCCCATCCATTGACCATCTCCTCACCCAGGGTGCCCTGATATACCACTGTTGTCACCCTGTTGAAGCCTCCAAATCCCCAATCCAATCCTACTGTAGCCAGTGGTGCCTGATGTACGATGACCACCTGACTCCCAACTGCAAAGACCCCCACATGTCCCCATTGCAAGGCCTCCCACATTCTTAAGAACTGCCCCAACCCTGCTGCTCCTGCTTCCTGTAGTACCTGCAATGGCCCCCATCCCACATACTCCCACAAGTGTAAAGCTAAACCCCCTCCAGCCACCCTGAGCTTACAGTCCCAGTTCATCCCATCGATCCCCCTGAATCCCAACAATTCGCTCCGTCCACCCCCCACGGCCAAGGACATCATCCTGTTCCTTACCGTTGTACTCCAAAACATTCACCCTTTTCAGCACCCCCACACCTTCCAACAAATCTCCTTTGCCGCTCGCTCCGTTTTCCACCTGAACACCTTCGCCACTTAACTCCCACAACCAAGTCCACTTCACCTTCACCCACCTCAACACCCTAGTTTAAGTCTCTTCCCTTCCCTCTCTTCTCTCCCTCTCTTCCCCCCCTCCTTCCCGCCATGGCGTGGCAGGAGTATCGCATCCTCTTCCAGAACATTTGCTCCTTCCACTTCAACAAATACCTCCTCATGCACACCCTCTCCCACCACCAGGTCGACACCTTCCTCTTGAACGAAACCTTTATCCAGCCCCACCATTCTATCCACACCCATCCCTATATCCTCCACCCCACTGACACTCCTGGTCCTCATGCGCAGGGTGGCGTTGCGATTGGCCACCTTAAGCATGTCCCCGTCCTGACACAACCTCTCCTCAATGACCCCACTCCTTATCCTTGGCGTCTTCTTCCCCTCCCTCACAATTACCTGTGCCACCATCTATGTCCGCTCCACTGCTCCTCTTCCTTATGACTTCATCTCGCACACTGAGCGCACCTTCTCCACCTATGTGATTGCCGCCGACCTCAACATCCATAGCCCACTCCTGCTGCCCTTCTGTGGTGGCATCAATTCCTTTCCACGATCAAAGGTGACCTTGTTACCCTTCCCCAGCACACCCGACCCAAAAGTGACACCACCCCCAATGTTGTCATAGCCTCCGCCAACCTCCTTGGGCATATCACTGTCGCCGTCCTTGACCCCACAGGTAGCGATCACCTCCCTGTCCTTCTCACCATAACGTCTGCTCACCGCCCCCCTCTGGCTCCGCACCCTGCACCTCTTCCCAAGGTCGTCCATGACTATCACCGTGCCAGCTGGGCTACCTACCGGGGCTCCATCTCCACCCAGGTCGAAAGCCACCCTCTTACATATCGCCATCCTGATCACAACATCCATGCCTCGTCCTTCCTTCAGAAGGTATTTACTGACGCCGTGGAGGCCCATGTTCCTACTAAAACCATCCACCCACACCGTCCCACTCTCCCTCTGTGGGCTGTCCTCCTCCTCCGTGAATCCCGCCGCCTCTATTGCTGCTTCCTGTGCACTCGTGACAGGGATACACTCCAACGCCACCGGCAAATACAGCAACACATACGGAACCTTATTATAGCAACGAAACGCCGAGACTGGTGCCAGACCTGCACACGACTCAACGCCACCCTCCCTATCAATTCCTCCAAGTACTAGTCCACCTTCCATCGCCTTACTGGTTCCCTTTCCACTCCCCACTACCCTCTTCTCCATAACGATCGCCCCCTTCCTGACAACCTCAGTAAGGCCAACCACTTCGCTTCCCACCTTTCCAAGGTCTTCTCCATCCCCGATGATCCCCACTTTGATTATTCTCTTTTCCCCACCGTGATGGAATGTGCCGATACCTCAGTCGCTCCACTTGCCCCTAGTCTCCAGTACTTGGGGCAGTTGCCCCCGTCCGACATAAACACTCCCATTACAGCACAAGACAATAAACTTATCCTCTGATCCAAATGCAACACGGCCCCTTGTCACGACTGTGTCACCTACCGTCACCTTCGAGAAAGCCCCTATTCCTTACTGACTGTCCTCGCCCATCTCTATGTCATCCTCTCTACTGGCTTCTACACTGACCTGTGGAAGACCTCCTGCATCCTCTTATTCCTCAAACCCAACAAACCCCCTTCTGCTGCCTCTTCCTATCGTCCCATCTGCCTCACTTCCGTCTTCAGTAAGATCTTTGAATCCATCCTCTCCCACCGTATTCATCAGCACCTTGCTCAACACCATCTCCTCCCCCTTACCCAGTGTGGCTTCCGCCCTCCTTCTCTGCTGATGACCAACTCCTCAACCTCATTCACCTTCTGTCCCTCCAGCTCAACTCCCATCGCTCCGCCATTTTTGTTTCCCTTGACCTCCAAAATGCCTATGACCGTGTATGGCATCCCAGTCTCCTCTTTAAACTCCAAACCTACGCCCTGCCTATCAATTTTGTCCTTCTGGTCGCTTCCTTCCTCTCGCACCGTCCTTCCTATGTCACCCTCCACAACACCAACTCCCGTATCTTTTATTTCAAGGCTGGTGTCCCCCAGGGTTCTGTCCTCTCCCCTCTCCTTTATCTCTTGTATACAGCTGATATGCCCAAGCCACCCCCACCAGTCCACCTTCTCCAGTATGCTGATGACACTGCCTTCCTGGCTCTCTATCCTACCCTTCAATGGTCCCAACGTACCCTCCAAACCCACCTTAACCAGTTCATCACTTGGTGTAACCAGTGGTTCCTCCGTCTCAACCCCTCCAAAACCCAGGCAATCTTAATAGGCCGTACCACTCTCTCCTTTCGCCTCCATGATTTCTACATCACCCTTTATGGTCGTCCCATCCAGCTCACCCCCACCCTGAAATACCTTGGCCTCACCCTCGACCGACACCTCACTTAAACCCCTCATCTCCAGACCGTCCAGCAGAAAGGCCATTCCCACCTCTGCCTTCTGCAACTCCTGTCTGGCCGGACTTGGGAATTGCATCCTTCTACCATCCTCCACACCTACAAATCCCTCATCCATCCTATCCTCTGTTATGCCGGCGTTGCATGGATCTCTGCCCCCACCCGCTTTTACAAGGCCCTCCAAATCTTTGAACGCCATGCACTCCACCTTGCCTTCCATATCCACCTTCCTTTCCCCACACAGCTCCTGTATGAACTGATCTCATTCCCCCACCTCCTCCTGTTACTCCAACATCTCTGCATCCTTTACATCGACTGTAGGCTTGATCCCCCCCCACCCTCTGGTTTCCTCCTTCCTCTCCACCCCCCGCCCGTTGCCGCACCTCTATCGCTGTATCCCTCCCTCTCTCCACCTCCACACCCTCCATCTCCTTCATCAGGGCAATTTCCAGCGCCTCCCCCTCCCGGATGACGAACTTCGCCGTGACATCTATCCTTCCTTCCAACTATAACCTGGCCTTGTTCCCCCCCCCCTCCCCAGGGCACCCTTTTTCCCGTCCCCTCCTTCTCCCAGAGCGGATTTTCCTCCTCCCCCCCCCTGAGACCCTGCACCCCATACTTGCCTCTTTCCTTCCCACATCCCTCCCTACCTGGCCCTCTTCAGCGCCCCCCTCTCATCCCATTCCTCCCTCCCTCTCCTCCCTCCCTCCCTCCCTCTCTCCTTTCTTCCAGTCTCCCACATCTTCTTGCCCTGGCAGATCCTCTGGTTTGATAATCGTCAGTGTGCCACATCAGTGTTGTGTTTAGTGCTGTTTCTCATGTGCGTCAAGAGGTGTGATTTTAATTGTGTACTGCCTTGAGGTTCGCCGTCAGTGTTTCTTCTGTGCCACGCCATCTGTGTATACCTTTTATACTCCAGCCATACTGTGCCTTGTGTTCTTTTAATTGTCACAGTGTGTGGCGTTTTGTGTGAGCTACTTTTAAACAGTTTTTTATCTCCCTTTTACAGTCAGCCCGTTTTTTATCTATTGCCTTGCACGATGTTCCCCCTTTTTTATATATATGTTCATCATATTCTCTCCTTTGTTCTTTTTCAATGTCTGCTATTGTTTGTTCTATGTCTTTCGGCTGAAGAGCAGCGCATGTGCTGCTGCCAGCCCGCCCCGATGGGGAATTGAAATACAATAAAGAAAAAGAAAATAGTTCACGACAGTCAGTTTTAGCCCTGAAGACGACCATGGAGGTAGTGATCGTAAGCGTGGAGTTTTATCTTGAATTGACGCGACATGTACACCGAGAGATTTTTATTCAATCGTTATCCTCTTTCAACGAACGATGCTTTAACAGTGTAGATGATTTTTTTCAAATTTATACTGCTGATGACCAACTCCTCAACCTCATTCACCTTCTGTCCCTCCAGCTCAACTCCCATCGCTCTGGTAAGATCACAATACTGTATTACAAAGGAGCACACCGTGAATATAAATTTGCAGAACTAAGATAAATCGAAAACTAACTTACTGTTGCTAATAGTAGATACATTGATTTGATGCACAGTAGGATGAAACATTCTTATGCATGTATATACACACTTTCCATTTTACAGCACATTTCTGAAACAAGTTAAAACAATTCAAAGAATTTCAAAAGTAAAGAAGCTGTATTTCCCGAAATAGACGAGTTATAGAAGATACACGTCTTTGCCAATATCGCTAGTAATAACCTGTATCCTCGACAACAGTTTCGATTAACAGTGCTTCCATCTTTAGATGTGGAAAGCATTAATGCAGTTTAACTATACACAAAGCTGTTGTAATATTCAATATAGGTTAAAAAAGAAACAGAAATATGACATATCACCAAATAGATTATTTAATATTTCTCAAAATAGCAGTAAAATTGCTCTTTCTCTTACTTGGGAGGTACGTAACGTGCTAGAAGATTGATACATCGGCATGTCAGAATTAAAATAACTTTGTACACAGTCTTTTACCACTTATAAATGTCTTACACCACTAACACCAGAGCAGATCCTTGCAGAAAATGTGCCACTAGATTGGCAGGCGTGACCAGTAAAGGACAGACGTTGACAATTGGACCGACAGGTGTGGCTAATGTAACATGTATATTCTTGCTTGCGATAATTTATGTGACTGCATAATACGTGCTAACTAAAACTCGGACGAAAATAAATCTAAATATGTGTTCACAAAATTACTGGCAGTAATTAATTAAGGCAGAATCTAAAACATTAATACACTTGCAGCAAAGTGATATACTTTAGATTACTTAACACAGGATTTTCATTTTACAAAAACCACAGACACATGTACGAAACCATTAAAGTAGTTAAAAAATTAAAAGAAAGCTAAAAATTTTTAAATAGGAGGGGTTACAAATTGCGATCTAGGTGTCTACAACGTCACCAAAGTAGCGATGTACGCTGTGGTCGCATCCAGAGTAACAAATGCAGCAATATAGTTATCAGCAGGGCAGCAGTGGCATAAGACAGATGTATGTGCTGAATAACTGTATATGTAGTTGTTTTGATTTTGAAATGCCGATGCTTCAGTCTTCTAGTTTGATACCTATGTGCCAGTCCCTAACAAAGGTACTTTTATTACTATTTTAAGAAAAAAGCCGTAACCTGTCTGTCGAGGTAAATTGTATTTCTGGTTTTTTCTTTTACATCGTACCTGATACTGCGTTTTACAATTGCTCTGTATATAATCACACTGTATTTATGGTTTTTCAGATCTGAAGATTACCGAATTGATTACCGAAATCGGTTATGGAGGAAAAAGATTATTATTAGAGATCTTTGCGAAGAAGTATATCTTCTCTAATCCATTATTACAGATCGCCCCCTGTGACTCAAAATGAGTAAACTAAAAAAAAACTTACAGGTATTATTGTTTCAAAGAAATAATATTGTAGAAATACAGAATATTTACGTTTAAAATTATTCGACTTTTTAAACTTTTGTTTAATAATGTGGTGTAAAATGGAAACTGTAGGTATGGAATAAACTTGTTTATTCGTACTGTGCCTCAAATCCATGTATCTCCTACTCGAAAAAGTAAGGCATTTTTCGATTTGGCTTAGTTTTGCAAATTTATGTTCAGAGCGTGCCACCTTGTAATACACCAGGACCAGAATTTACTCAAAGGATAAAAAGTATATTGTTAACACATTTACGAAAATAATACACTCAAGGAAGAAATAATGACAACAATGGCTACAATTAAACGAACATCTTTTTTTGACTTCACAAACCGCTAGTTTTGGCCATTAGCCATAGTTAGATATACAAAAGGAAAAAAAGTCCACTTACAACTTGAGACAAAAGTACGGTGAACACAAACAATATATCGCTTCACATCGTACCTTTTCGACGTAAACCGCGCGGCAGTAAATATCTAGTCACAATAACATACAGGTGGCTACTGGCAAATACTAAAGTTACGTATACGTGGCTTTTTATGTATGTCCCCCAGACCTGGGAGGTGGTCCTTACGCTTCGCCGAACTTCAGTATAGAAACTACAAGAGTGTTGTTACTTGTCAGGAAAGGTGGGACGCTACAACTGTAGGAAAAATTTTTCAAAAGAAGCTACAGCAATGGACGCACATCGATGAAGTACCACTCTACGTTAAAAAGTAAATAGGTAATCACTAGGAAATTAATTGAAACATAAAAATATGAAAAAAAATGTTATGTAGCACTTCAAATGATGATAAAATATTGATCCTGCCGGTAGTCTAAAATTACTATAAACAGAACCAAAAATTAAGAACATCACTAAGGAAAATCAGTGAAATTTCATTTAAAAGCTTGACAGCAAACATCGAGTAAAATTATTGTAAATGTAAACAAAGAATATAGATGTCTTAAGAACTATATTACAGAACCATACGAATTCCGAAACAAATTTGATTCAAATAATTTTTTGTAAATATATGTGTGATTCTTCTTACGTAATCTACTCTGCACTGACGTCGTTACTGCTATCCATTTGCGTGCTACAGGCAAGAAGAGCACACGGTCCACTAACGTCGGTCAGAGCGGTTCGCAGCACAAAGTCAACACCTTAAGCACACCACGTTCCGCCACTCATTTAACGAACTGTTAAAACGCTTCGAAATCTCTGCTCTCCTCCCCTGTGGCTATTAATTTACATTTCCTCTGGTAAGAGGTGACCTTTTGGCACATCGTGCACTATCTCTGAATTGTTTCAAATCTCTCCTGCTAATTTTTCGTGTAGGAAACATAGCGAAATTTATACAGGAACATCCTTTATTTGACTATATGTATGTGCTTTAAGACGTTTAGGGAGTTTCCTGCCAGCTTTAACCAATATAGCACACAGCATAACAGTGACATCGTATTCTACAATGCGTGGTTTGATGACGATGACAAAAAAATGGTCAAAGATAAAGTAGGAAAAATGTTTCAATTTTAGATGTCAAATGTAGGTTCAGAGACGACCGAGTGGGAAGTTATAATTCTAAACGACTCCTGTAAAGCAGGCTGCTCACCTCATAAGGGCGCCCGTTTTATATGTTATAAAAATGTTAATAAAAGGGAGACCAGCTTTGTTTATGACATTCCTTCATGGTTTGAAAACTAAAATACATTATAGGAGGTGCTAGAAATAACCTCTCCCCATCAGTATACACAGTTTCCATTGGTATACACAGTTCAACACAGTGCTTCATGCTCGTTAATGTTACTACCAGAGGACTGGATTTCAAGGTGCAGGTTCTCTCACAACTCGTCGACGTGGCAGCTTCTGTGAAACACAGCAACAGTGAGCGACGTGAGCTGTGTGTGGATCTCGTGTTTCAGTGTCTCATTGTAGCGTGGCATTCTACCCGTGGTGTTCTCTGAGATCCTAAGGAACCCATTCATTCACCCGTCACCAGTGAAGTATACCAGGCATTGTTTCTTGAATATGTGATGACGACTGAACTGACACTTGTCTGGCACCGTGAAGGTAGAGCTATGTGCCACGCATCTAAATTGAGTAAGGCTGCGATGGTATCATTTTCCCTTGACAGAGTGATTTACAAAGGATTATCACCCAAGGGATCACCTATCTTGACCCCCCTGTTTTTCCTGTGAGGTCACCTAAAACGTTGCGTGTAGAAAAAAAAAACAACGCATCATCCAAGGTGACATATAGTCCCCTATCAGCAACATTCACTAAAGTATTGAATTATGTTTAAAAGTGAGTAAAGGTCACTTCCAGCACCTCCTATAGTGTAAATTCATTTCTCAACGATAGAAGTATGTCATGTACAAATTTTGTTTCATTTCCTCTATTATTAAGACGTTTTAACAATTTTCCTCGGTCCTCCTACAAATGAGGCACCCAATACAACTGGGGCAGTGGAATGGAAGACTCCACGAGTTTTTCTTTTACTGTGATTTTAAAACATTAATTCCGTTTGTTGGATGACACTATAGGGTAGGAAAATCCAATAGGCGTCCTGTTATATGGCCCAAACTTTCACACCAGATAGTCCTGGTTTGTTGAAATCATTGTATTTGTGTGGAAGATGCTCAGTACTGAGTGGTTCAGGCTCTCCTGCTGTTGAAGTTCATTGCTCCTCTGTTATTGGTTGTGTTTCGCACTGTACTTGCTCGACGGTGGTGCTGTAGTCAGATGTAGCACCTAGATCAACCATTCCGTGCGGATTGTTTCGGAATTAAGCTAGCATTAGAACAATGGAAATGATTAATATAGGTTATTAACAAAGTAAACAGTGAAACAGAGTCGTTAGCCCACACGGCAAAATGTATACATAGTATTCAGATAATACGTACGTACGTCAAGGAACGTCATCAACACCGTATCTCTCCAGAAAAATATTTGTGTCAGGTAGTCCCAATGAGCTCTGAAAACGGATCATTCGAGACATTGCAAGTAGGCTGTTTAGGTTTTCTTATTGATAACGCCACGTAGCGCTCTGTATGAAAATCACTGGCTGTGCTATGTGCAGTCTGTGGCTAGTTTGGATTGTTGTCTGCCATTGTAGTGATGGGCAGCTGGATGTCAACAGCGCGTAGCGTTGCGCAGTTGGAGGTGAGCCACCAGCAGTGGTGGATGTGGGGAGTGAGATGGCGGAGTTTTGAGAGCGGATGATCTGGACAGAGACAGTAAATTTGTAAGACTGGATATCATGAACTGATATATATCAGTTCATGATATATATCAGTTCATGATATCCAGTCTTACAAATATATATATATATATATTATGACTTTTGAACACTAGTAAGGTAAATACATTGTTTGTTCTCTATCAAAATCTTTCATTTGCTAACTATGCCTATCAGTAGTTAGTGAGTTCAGTAGTTTGAGTCTTTTATTTAGCTGGCAGTAGTGGCGCTCGCTGTATTGCAGTAGCTTGAGTAACGAAGATTTTTGTGAGGTAAGTGAGTTGTGAAAGTTGTAGGTTAATGTTAGTCAGGGCCATTCTTTTGTAGGGATTATTGAAAGTCAGATTGCGTTGCGCTAAAAAATATTGTGTGTCAGTTTAAGCACAGTCGTATAAATTTTTTCTAATGGGACGTTTCATATGTCGACCCATAGCCTAGGATACCTCACTGGAATCTTCTGATTTTTTCTTGTAGTTTGTGTAAACAGTGTATCTTTTTTTTATTGCTAGCGCGTAATTGTAGAGAGAATCTCCTTTGTACTTGCAGGCTTTCATTGTTGTACAGTAAAACAGTTGTGGCATGCATGTAGATTAGCAGCAAGTATTTCGCAGCTGCGCTTGCGATTAACTAGATATTATTTTCAGTGCTATGTTAATGTGTTTTCTTATTTTGCTCTTCAAATTGTGCTTTTCTGTGTTATCGTGTGACATATTGTGACAATTATACCGTGTGAAAAACGTAATACTAGCCTCCAAAGTAAACTGAGAAATGACAGTGAAGACGAAAGCAGTGTGTTAGCGCCACCGTGTAATGAATTAACTAGTGTTCAACATAGTAATTTGGTAATTGTGCATAGGGAAATGGAGCGGGCTGCAAATAATGGTGTAGACAGTGAAACAATTAGTGAACAGGGAAGTATTATCGATCGATCAGTCGGCAACAGCTCGCCTCAGGAATCCGAAATGACAGAACACAGTATTGCATATGTTGTAGACTCAGGTTTTGGGTCCTCACCGTTTTTTCAAATGAGTCAAGACACATTTTCTGTTTGTCAAAACGTGAATGTTGGCGGTGAAAATGCACTGCCAAAAAGCATAGAGAAACAAATTCCAGACGCTAATACATTATTATTGCAATTAATGCAACAAATGGAACAAAATCAGAGACAAACACAGCAAAGGCTTCAAAAGTTAGACGCAATGGAACAAAATCAGACTCAAAAACAGTAACAGTTAGACACAATGGAACAAAATCAGAGACAAACAAATCAACAGTTAGACACAATGGAACAAAATCAGACACAAACACAGCAAAATCTTCAAAAGTTAGACATAATGGAATAAAATCTTCAAAAGTTAGACACCACACTTGAACAAACACGTGAAGATTTAACTACTGAGTTACATAACATTGAATCGAAATGTCAAAAAGTCTGTAATGACGTAAAAACACAAATTTGTGAGCATTCCCAACCTATTTTTTCGCGGCATGAAAATGCATTACAGAATCACGAAGAAACCATAAAAGAACTGCAAACTATTGTTCATGAAAACCATGAGACATTACAAGCTAAAATTGACTCAGTTGCATCTACCGATTCGGTTACGCAACTTGCAAAAACTCAGGAAAACTTAAAGGACACAGTAGATACTCTGAAAATTGGTTCAGAAAGACACATGGAGGAAATTAGTTCATTATCAGAGAAAGTAGTTGAACTTTCGGATCAGCTAAATAATTTATCTACGAAGGTAGATGATAATCTGAATGACACAAAACCGGTAGTCTTTAATGACACAGAAAAGTGCGAACAAATTAGGAAATTCAAACAACATCAGAATCACATTAATACGCAACACTAAAGAGCAATCCGGGAAGTAAAAGATCAGTTGGCTCAAGTAACACAAGAATTACATATTTCCAAGGACACTCGCGCTCCAATACGGGAAGAGGGACATAGAAATACGGAACAGCCACAAAACAATAACACAGGGCACTTAGGAAATTATGAAAGAAATTGGCAAGGTACACCGAATTATGAGATGGAACCGCCGAAACGACGTAACAATGACCGACATGCGACTCGCCGACATGATGATTTTGACTATAAGCTGTTCATTACTACACGTAAATTCAAAACATTTAAGAATTCTGGCAACGACATTCATCCACAAGCATGGCTCCATCAGTTCTCTCATTGTTTTCCTCCCAACTGGGCATTAGTGCACAGATTATAATTTATGTGTGGCTACTTAGAGAATGAACCAGCTGTAAGAATGTGATCGGTCATATGCGCTTGCCGGAGAATTTGAAATGTCCCCCTTGAAAAATTATACATGACTGTGCTTAAACTGACACACAACATTTTTAGTGCTACGCAATCTGACTTTCAATAATCCCTACAAAAGAATGGCCCTGACTCACATTAACATATACCTTTCACAAATCACTTACCTCACCAAAAATCTTCGTTACTCGAACTACTGCAATGCAGCGAGCGCCACTACTGCTAGCTAAATAAAAGATTCAAACTACTGAAGGTACTAACTACTGATAGGCATAGTTCGCAAATGAAAGATTTTGATAGAGAACAAATAATGTATTTACCTTCATAGTGTTCAAAAGTCGTAATATATATAGCAGTTCATGACATCCAATCTTACAAATTTCAAAACTCTGCTATTTCTCTCCCCACATCCACCACCGCTGGCGGTTCGCCTCCAACTGCACAACGCTACGCGCTGTTAACAGCCAACTGCCCAACACTACAATGGCCAACAACAATGCAAACCAGCCACAGACTGCACACAGCACAGCCGTGATTTTCATACAGAGTGCTATGTGGCGTTAGCATTAAAGAAACCTAAACGGCCTACTTACATAGCCCCCATGCTCCCCACAAAAAATTTTACAAATTGTTATGGGCACTGGCCAATACATGTTTGTAAAAATTTTTTCACAATTACAATAACAAAGAAATCAAATGCACAAATTTATTGATACAATGTTGGTCAAAAGTTAAAATATTCGCACAGACCATAAAGACAGTCCTCATCGTTAATCATAGTAAAATTGCACTGTTTTTCTCAAAGTCTGAGCAGTAAAAGAAAATGCACACGGAAGTAATGGATTTCCATGCAGTCTTGAAGAAGTAGTGTTGTCCTTCCAACGGAAAGACAGTGCTGACTCTTGACATCCAGACAGGTAATGGGCCACAACAGAGGAAACCCACTGCAGAGTCAGTCAAAGTTGAAGAATATTGGTAGGTAGGTCATCACAGAGCAGACCCACTGTAGTCCGTGTACAGATTACGGTATTGGTGCGCCACCAGATGTGCAGACCCACTATAGTCCTTGTAGAGATAATGGTATTGGTGGGGCATCAAACGTGCAGACCCACTGTAGTCGCTGCAGACATAATGGTATTGGTGGGCCATCAAAGATGCAGACCCACTGTAGTCCTTGTAGAGACGGCCAGCAGCCATCTGTTGCAACTGTGCAGGTGCACAATCACCATCGAAGAGTCTTGAGGACAATATAGCAAGTCCATAAACCACCACTTGTGCACTCACAAAGTTTTTCGAATTGTCCTTAGAACCAGCAATGCTGTTAATCAGTCCCTTGCTGAATTATCAACACACGTGAGAGCACTAACAGTCCTCTTTTTTTATGTATTGTGCATATACTATGACCAACAGAAATGTGTGCAGTGAAATGATACTTAATTTGAAGAACTGGTGTCTATACAATTATAAATTTACAACTTAAGACAAAGGTACAAAATACATCATTCAAGAACATAATAGCACAGATAACATTTGTAATAATACGGGCTTTACAAAAGAATCGAAATAACATATACATCAGTGTTACAGGAATTATGACACAAGTACATACATGAAAGATCAGAATAACTTTTGAAACATCAACTTCACACATGAGCATTAAAACAAAACAGAATAAATAATATCTAAACATCTAAATAACATATTATCAGAAAAATTCTACAACATAGCTTTCATCAGCTAAACACATAAAGACAGGAAAAACACTAATACACAAGGGTACAGAAACACATAGAGGGGTAATACAAAAGGAAAGGACAGGGTTTGTTTTACTGCAGTATTTTGCATGGAGATCTGCCTTCGTTCATCATTATTCCCAAAAAGTCCTATCTAAGCCTGCTATCTGTATTCTGTTCACATCCTCTTGCAAAAATAGTTTTTCTCCGCTGTACACTACTGTTTTGGCCAAACCATTTTCTTATAGCTTCTCAATGCATTTCTTCCAATTCATCATAGTTAGTTTCTTATATAGTTTACCCCTCTTAAGCTAACTTAAATCTACTGGGCTCAGATATATATACCAAGGGACGAGGCAATGCCGCAGCACATAACAAATTAACACAAACAGCAATGACAAAAAAATGGAAATTGGCAAAGGAAGCATCAATATATAAATATATAGGTTAGCAAAGCAAATGCAACATTATCACTAATATGAGCCAATGTGCAGCAAAAAGAAAAATAAATCAGTAGAAAAACTGGCTTAACAGAGTAATACAAAGTGAAATTTAATAGCACTATGCCTGGCAAGCAACAGCAGCAGCAAATGCAATAACTTGTACCTAAACATGACAAAGCTCAAGCACAAAAATATTACAGTAAAAATGGCCATGTTTAATACCTATGTCACTTCGTAACACTAGAGTGATGCATCACGATAACTTACTCTACCAAAAAAAATTACCAAGTAGTTGAGAAGAAAATTATATATGCAGTTATTGTTATTAATCCCTCCTTACTGTTCTTTCCATTCAAAGTGCTCCTTTTTCGAAGAATGTGGATCATATAATTATTATTTAATAGATCTGTTGGCAGAAAGTGTTCACATTAGCAAATGCACTTAACTTTATTTTATAAAACCAATGCTGCAACACAGCTGTCAACTAGATATTAAACAAAATGAGCAATCTCTCAACTAGAAAGACAATAGATGTAAAATGTTTCTCATCATTTCATTAGGCATTTTAGTAAATATCATAAATTAAGAGCTCCAATGTGTAATTATGTTTTCAAGTTTGAGCGTGTCGTATTTGTGATGCTTTCTACAAAGAAATGTCAATAGCGGGGATAATGGTCTCTTTCTTCTCCACCTAATGGCTTTTTCTCAAGGCAGCTGGCACACCTGGCTGCTCACAATGCATTTCGTCACGGTCACTTACCTTTCTTGCCGAAATATTTACGACAGCAGTTTCCGCTACAGTGACAGTCTCATATAAAAATTTCACAGGTCGAGAATTTGCTTAGCAAATGTGTAGAAACAAAATCCTATGAATATAACAGTGTGCAAAAAAATTTCTCCTGCATTGTGATACACTCACGCATTTACACACATTTCATAACTCTTAAAGTACGATTCTCAGCTTATTGATCATAAACGTACCTCAACAGCATAATACACATCGTCATCGTAAAAATAACATAGTAACAGATCAATCACATCTCAGAATCGTCGCAGCTTCTTTCAATAATATCAAGACCATCAATAAAGTCATCTACCTCAAACGTACTTCAAAAGTCATGATCCCTTACCAAATACCTCATTCAAAGCTCTCATAGTATCACAATGGTTCCGAAAAATATAAACAGTTCACAAAGTACAGACAAAATACAATTTTAAAAGTGTGAAGTTATCCAACTGTGTAATTACGTAAACATCTGTCACTGATGTAGTAAAATAAATGTTTGTCTCTCTCAGTTAAATGATCAGATAGTTGTGTAATTCTGTCTTACAGAAATATGGTACCAATGTGTAAAGCTGTATAAGCAAATACCATATTAGCTAGGGCTCCTTGTACTTGCTACACACATGGTACACGAAGTAAGCGTATACCCCCCCTGAGGATTAATGTAATTATACTCTCAGGTGTTACAGATTACAGCAGTGGAATGAAATGTATCACAGAAAACCTTTGTATCATTGTACTTCAAATATCTTTGAAAATAAATGTTTTAAGTAAAAAATTAATCACCCAAATACGTTTACTGTAGCGCTAAACTGTGAGGCTTGTTGTAAGATAATCTCTGTGTAAGTGTCGTAGTTATCGTCCTCTGAAAGCTAAGTTCTGCCAAAGTCAATCTACTTACCTCATGATAAACAAAATTGAAATACTTTGCGTATAGTTACGCTTATTGCCGCGATGAAGAAAGTACTGTGCTGTAATGTATTTTTGTGCTACGGAAAAGGCTGTCTCATTGTAGCTATACCACAAAAGTTACAACTAAAACATGTTTTACTTTCCGGAATAATTCAGAAAAAGTGTGCAGATATAAAAAATAAACACCGCAAAAGCAACATTGTAAATGGTCACTCATTAGTAGCGTCGTGATAAAATCGTGTAGCTGTTACATACACTAACCACTGTGCCATCTGGTATCTCACAGAAAGTACTTTAAATCCAGAATGTATCTTCAAGTAAACCAAAATGTTGCATTAAAAATCTCATTAGCAGTACTGGTAAATGTTCTAAGACTGTGAGCCTTACAGTCCTTGGGTAATCGTGTAATTAACAAGCAAGAATGTACACACACAATAACACTGTGTCGTCCGTTCACAATAACAATGCACTCGCAATTTCTGTTTAAATAAGTTCTCTTGGTTCTTGACTGGATATTTAACTTCAAACATTGTTGCATGTTAACAGTTTCTAAGTCTGACAAAGTATACTAGTTATGTGAAGTGAAAAGTTATGTGGCAAAGACAAAGTTAAAAAGTAGATTATCTTTCAATAAACGGTTTTACAAGTGAAATGCGGTGTAAACCTTTACCCTTCCTAGTACGCAGAGCTTCAGCTTCAACGCAATTATTATGTGGTATACGTCGGATACTGTAAGGTCCATTGTAAATCAGAAAGAATTTGTGACTCAAGTGTTTCTTCTATGTGACAATGAATGAGCTTTAATGACCTTTCTGACCAATATATAAAATCTTTGCATTTGCTCACCGTGTAGTTTTCTCCTTTTGTCTGCTGCAGATTTTACATTTTTAATAGCCAAATCAATTATGTCTTCGTGTCGAAGTTTACGTGTATTCAGGAAAGGTACAAGCTCTCTGATTCTGTTCGGTGGTTCTTCATTCTTCAGAACAAGAGTAGGTGGTAAAGCAGTGAAGTCGTGAGCACATTCATTCAGCACCTTTTGAAATAAGTGTAAATATCTGTCCCAATGCTGATGCTTTCTGTGACAATAAAGTCTGCAAAGCTTATTGATTTCTTTCATAATCCGTTCCGAGGGATTACAATGTGGTGAGTACAATGAAATAAAAACGGGTTTAATTTTATGATTCCGAAGCATGCCTGACCAAACAGCAGATCTGAATTGCGGTCCATTATCTGAAATGACTTTACTAACGTGTCCAATATCACGTAAGAAAATTTTAACAAAGGCGATGGATACAGACCGTCCAGTGGCTTTACATAACAGAGTGAAAGAAACAAATTTTGAAGTAAGTTCAACATTACTAGATTGTACGAAAACCCATTCGATGTTCTGACAAGGGGTCCCAAGAGATCAACAGCAGCAAATTCTTTTAGTTTTGAAGGAATGATAGGAAAGAACGGAGCACGATGTGAGATAGTAGATGGTTTCGCCTTTCGACAAAGTTTACAAATATACAAGACTCTTCGCATTATCTTTTCCATATTGTTAAAATAACAAGTCGTCCGAAGAATGTGATAACATTTTCGTCGTCCAAAATGTGCATAGTTGAAATGAATGTACCAAATGAGCTTATTAACAAAATCGTCAGGAATGCAAAGTACCCATAGCTTGTCATCAACAGTGCAGCGTTTGAACAGTATGTTGTTTCTAACCAGATAATAATGCCGAATCTGCATGTGTGTCTTTTCATGCCATTTCCTTCTGATGTCTTTCCAAATCGGATCTTTATCTTGTTCATGAGCAATGTCCTTTAAAGATGTGGATATGAAGTTTTCAATGGCGACATTCTGAATGTAAAGAATACTGAAATTTTTCTCGAGGTATCCTTCTGTGTTACTTTTCTCAAGCCCAGCCAGTTTGTGTGACAGTGCGTCCGCAACAATGTTCTCCTTGCCGGGAATGTAGACTATTGTGAAGTGGAATTCTCGCAGAAACAATGCCCAACGTTTTAACCTGTCATGATTTAATTTTGAAGACATAAGAAATTGTAATGCACGACGAGCACTGTAGACTTTTACGTGCTAACCAGAAAGAAAGAAACGGAATATGTTAAATGCCCAAATGATAGCTAAAACTTCTAATTCAGTAACAGAATAATTTTTTTCAGATTTTGTTAGCACTCGGCTAGCAAAAGCACAAAGTTTTCGTGTAACTAGAATTTGCATGATCAGAAAACGACGGTAAAAATTTACGAGACGTAGAAAACTGCGGACTTGTCTTTTTGTGGATGGAATTGGAATGGCTCTGATTGCTTCTAACTTTTCTGGATCTGGCTGAATGCCTTCAGAAGAAATAATATGTCGCAAAAACTTCACCGTTATCCTACCGAAAGATTAGAATATCATCCACATATAAGGTGATGTGACGTTTTAAGAAATCAGGTAATATGGAATTTAGCCCGCGAATGAACACTGCCGTAGAAATGTTCAAACCAAAAGGAAGTTTCCGAAACTGATAACAAACGCCGAAACAAATGAAAGCTGTGTATTTTCGACATTCTGGATGAAGTTAGATCTGATGAAAGCTGGATCTGAGATCAATAGAAGACAACACTTTTATACCATTAAAATTCTGTAGATGATCTTCTAACGTTTGCGGCCTGTCTGTTTCAGGAATGATGATAGTATTGATTTGTCTCGAATCTAAGACAAGCATAATCGGTCCATTTTTCTTCTCAACAACATGTAATGGATTGTTCTATGAGCTTACTGCAGTTTCAATAATGCCCTCGTCAAGCATAGATTGTATTTCTGTTCTAAGACAGTCCCTATAATGTGCCGGAATTACGTATGGTCTAACACAAAATTTTATATGCTCACGAGCACGAAATTGGTATTGAAATCCCTTGATTGTTCCTGTTTTGTGAGTAAAAACTGTCGAATGTGCTTGTAAAATCTCGAAAAGGTCCTGTCTATCAGTGTCATTACAGTTCTCAATTGTTTGAATTTTGTTCTGAATTAACTCATTAGTATCAAATATGCCGTCGATATCATCCCTATCAGTACTTGCAGAGTGATTGTTGGTGTCTAGTTCCGTAGAAAATTCCGAACTGTTGTCTAACAGAAGATAAAGCCGATCAATTTCCTCGTCATGGTTTGAGAGCCAATCTTCAAATTTTAAAGCTATTGACTTACCTTCTTTCTCTAAACTTATTTCAGCATCGTGAAAGTATAAGATTGCTTTGTATTCATTCAAAACGTCTACTCCCAATATAATATCCATCGACAACAATGGAACAATAAGAAAGTTCATAGAGAATCTGTGGCTTTCACAAAAGAATTCTAAGTTGGTTTTTTGGCTTACATCTACACTTTTTCCAAAGATTGCACCTTGTAATTTAATCTTACGTAACGGAAGTGTGGGACAATCGTTCGATTTGTTGCATTTGCTAATGGCTGTTTCACTAATTACTGAAATGGGACTGCCAGAGTCAAGTACTGCCGTAAGTTTTACGTCATTTACTCTAATGTGAATCACAGGATATGCAATGTTGTTATGTTTTACGTCGTGTTCCAGGAGTAAGATGTCCCTAATGTCTTCCATTTTTACGTAATTACTAGCTACGGCAGCTGCGTTGTCAGTTTCTTACGTACGTTTGTGGCTGCCTATTGTCCCTTTGTTGGCGCGCGTCGTTTTTGGGATTTGGAGACCTAACTTCTACGCCGGCCGAAGTGGCCGTGCGGTTAAAGGCGCTGCAGTCTGGAACCGCAAGACCGCTCCGGTCGCAGGTTCGAATCCTGCCTCGGGCATGGATGTTTGTGATGTCCTTAGGTTAGTTAGGTTTAACTAGTTCTAAGTTCTAGGGGACTAATGACCTCGGCAGTTGAGTCCCATAGTGCTCAGAGCCATTTGAACCATTTGAACCTAACTTCTACCAATTCACCTTGTCGAGAGGGCCCTGCCCTGTTTGAATCCCGCCAGTTCTGATGCAATTCAGGTCTGTCGTTACGATCATATCGTCTGTCGTCATGTCGTATATTCCATAGTTTCTTTCTTGTTGGTCACGTGGGAGAGAATTTCTCCCTTAATCATAACTGCACGCTGGCCAGTTGCATCTAAATTTATTCTGTCTCCCTTGATAATAATTATTTTGTTTCCCATATTGTCTGTTTCTCTGATTGTCTCTGTGATAGTCACTACTGCGGAGAGGTGACCTTTCCCTGTAATTATTACTACTCCACCAACGGTTGTCATATGGGTGGTGTCTGTTTTGGTCACGATTTGTGTTGTGAGAATAGCCTTGTTGTGTCCAGTTATTATTTCTTTCATTGCGGAATTGCGGCAGATGTGACCTGTAATTGTTGTGTTCCTGTTTTCGCGTTCCGTGATTGTCAGTGTCAATTTCCAGTTCTTGTAACCACCCCTGAAAAGTTTCAGTGTCATCTTTGCAACGTCCTGCCAAAATAATATGTTGTAAATGTTCAGGTAGTTTGATTAAGCAAATGCGGATGAGTTCTGAGGGGTAGTATGGGTTTGACAGGTACTGATTCTTGTGCAACATGTCTTCAAAACATTTCACAAGACTGGAAAATTCCGATTGTTCGAAATGATTCATCGTTATGATGCTATGTTTTACTCGGTCTTGTGTAGCTTGAGACCAATATGCTGAGGGGAGGGCATGACAAAATTCTCCTTCACTGTGACAATCGTGAATGACCGATCACATTCTTTCAGCTGGTTGATTCTAATATGTGCTCTAATGACCGGTTGGGTGGAAAACAATGAGAGAACTGATGGAGCCACGCTTGTGGATGAATGTCGTTGCCAGAATTCTTACTTGTTTTGAATTTACGTGTAGTGATGAACAGCTTATAGTCAAAATCATCATGTCGGCGAGTAGCATATTGGTCATCGTTACGTCGTGTCGGCGTTTCCATCTCAAAATTCGGTGCACCTTGCCAATTTCTTTCATAATTTCCGAAATGCCCTGTGATATTATTTTGTCGCTTTTCCGTATTTTTAAGTCCCGTGTTGGAGCACGAGTGTCCTCTGAAATATGTAATTTTTGTATTACTTGTGCCAACTGATCTTGTACTTCCCGGATTTGTCTTTTGTGTTGCGTATTAATGTGATTCTGATTTTGTTTGAATTTCTTAATGTGTTCGTACTCTTCTGTGTTAGTGATGGCTACAGGTCTTTTGTCCTTCAGATCATCATCTACCTTTGCAGATAAGTTAGTGAACTGATCCGCAAGTTCGGCTACTTTCTCCGATAGTGTACTTATTTCCTCAGTGTGTTTTTGTGAACCAAGTTTCAGAGTGTCCATTTGTGTTGAAATCGTATCTACTGTGTCCTTTAAGTTTTCCTGAACTTTTGCAAGTAGCGTAACCAAATCGGTAGACGCAACTGAGTCAATTTTAGCCCACAAGGTCTCATGGTTTTCAAGAACAATGGTTTGCAGTTCTTTTATGGCTGCTTCGTGATTCTGTAATGCATTTTCATGCCGCGAAAAAATAGGTTGAAAATGCTCACAAATTTGTGTTTTTACGTCATTACAGACTTTTTGACATTTCGATTCAATGTTATGTAACTCAGTAGTTAAATCTTCACGTATTTGTTCAAGAGTGGTGTCTAATGTCCGAAGATTTTGTTCCATTGTGTCTAACTTTTGAAGTTTCTTTTCCATCATGTCTAACTTTTGAAGCATTTGTCCCATTTGTTGCATTAATTGTAGTAACAATGCACTGGTATCTGAAACATGTTCCTCAGTGCTATTCGACAATGCATTTGAACCGGCATTATTCGCATTTTGAAACGCAGAAAATGTGTCTTTACTTATTTGAGAAAAAGGCGAGGACGCAAAACTGAATCTACAGTATTTGCAAGATTGTGTCCTGTCATTTTGGATTCCTGAGGCAAGCTGTTGCCGACCGATCGATCGATAATGCTTCCCTCTTCTCTAATTGTTTCACTGCCTACACCATTATTTGCAGCCCGCTCCATTTGCCTACGCACAATTACCAAATTATTACTTTGAACATCAGTTAATTCCTTACACGGTGGCGCTAACACACTGCTTTCGTCTTCACTGTAATTTCTCAGTTTACTTTGGAGCCTAGTATTACGTTTGTCACACGCCATTATTGTCACAATAGTTCACACAACACTGTAAACCACAATTCGAAGAGCAAAATAAGAAAACACATCAACATAGCATTGAAAATAATATCTCGTTAATTGCAAGCGCAGCTGCGAAATACTTGGTGCAAATCTACATGCATGCCACAATTGTTTTACTGTACAAGAATGAAAAACTACAACTACAAAGGAAATTCTCTCTACAATTAAGCGCTAGCAATAAACAAAGGCTGCACTAATTACACAAACCACAAGAAAAAATCAGAAAATTGCAGTGAGGTATCCAGGCAGGGTCGCAATGTGAAACGTCCCCTTAGAATAATTATACATGACTGTGCTTAAACTGACACACAATATTTTTAGCGCAACACAATCTAACTTTCAAAAATTCCTACAAAAGAATGGCCCTGACTAACATTAACCTATACCTTTCACAAATCACCTACCTCACCAAAAATCTTCATTACTCGAACTACTGCAATACAGCGAGCGCCACTACTGCCAACTAAATAAAAGATTCAAACTACTGAAGGTACTAACTACTGATAGGCATAGTTAGCAAATGAAAGATTTTGATAGAGAACAAACAATGTATTTACCTTCATAGTGTCCAAAAGTCATAATATATATAGCAGTTCATGACATCCAGCCTACTTACCAATTTTACCGTGCCTCCTCTCAGCATATTGGTCTCAAGTCACACAAGACCGAGTAAACATAGCATCATAATGATGAAACATTTCGAACAATCTGAATTTTCCAGTCTTGTGAAATATTTTGAAGACATGTTGCACAAGAATCAGTACTTGTCAAACCTATACAGCCCCTCAGAACGCATCTGCATTTGCTTAATCAAACTACCTGAACATATACGACATATTATTTTGGCAGGACGTTGCAAAGATGTCATTGAAGCTTTTCAGGGACTCTTACAAGAATTAGAAATAGACCCTGACAATTGCGGAATGCGAAAATAGGAACACAACAATTACAGGTCACATCCGTCGCAATTCCGCGATGAAAGAATTAATAACTGGACATGACAAGGCTATTCTCACAACACAAATCGTGACCAAAACAGACACAACCCGTATGACAACCGTTGGCGGAGTAGTAATAATTACAGGGAAAGATCACCCCTCTGCGGTAATGACTATCACAGAGACAATCAGAGAAACAGACAATATGGGAAACAAAATAATTATTATCAAGGGAGACAGAACAACTTTAGACGCAATGGACCAGTGTGCAGTTACGATTCAGGGAGAAATTCTCCACCACGTGACCGACAAGAAAGGAACTATGGAATATATCGACATGATGACAGACAATATGATCGTAACGACAGACCTGAATTGCATCAGAACTGGCGGGATTTAAACAGGGCAGGGCCCTCTCGACAAGGTGAATTGGTAGAAGTTAGGTCTCCAAATCCCAATAACGACGCGCGCCAACAAAGAGACAATAGGCAATGATTCATACCGCTGGCAGCCACAAAACGTACGTATGAAACTGACGACGCAGCTGCCGTAGCTAGTAATTACGTAAAAATGGAAGACATTAGGGACATCTTACTCCTGGAACACGACGTAAAACATAACAACATTGCATATCCTGTGATTCACATTAGAGTAAATGACGTAAAACTTAAGGCAGTACTTGACTCTGGCAGTCCCATTTCAGTAATTAGTGAAACAGCCATTAGCAAATGCAACAAATCGAACGATTGTCCCACACTTCCGTTACGTAAGATTAAATTACAAGGTGCAATCTTTGGAAAAAGTGTAGATTTACGCCAACAAACCAACTTAGAATTCTTTTGTGAAAGCCACAGATTCTCTATGAACTATCTTATTGTTCCATTATTGTCGACGGAAATGAATACAAAGCATTCTTAAACTTTCACGATGCTGAAATAAGTTTAGAGAAAGAAGGTAAGTCAATGGCTTTGAAATTTGAAGATTGGCTCTCAAACCATGACGGGGAAATTAATCGGTTTTTGTCCACAGCTCGTGGTCGCGCGGTAGCGTTCTCGCTTCCCGCGGCCGGGTTCCCGGTTTCGATTCCCGGCGGGGTCAGGGATTTTCTCTGCCTCGTGAGGACTGGGTGTTGTGTGATGTCCTTAGGTTACTTAGGATTAAGTAGTTCTAACTTCTAGGGGACCGATGACCATAGATGTTAAGTCCAATAGTGCTCAGAGCCATTTTAATCGGCTTTACCTTCTGTTAGACAACAGTTCGGAATTTTCTACGGAACTAGACACTAACAATACTCTGCAAGTACTGACCGGGATGATATCGACGGCATATCTGATACTAATGAGTTAATTCAGAATAAAATTCAAACAATTGAGAATTGTAATGACACTGATAGACAGGACCTTTTTGAGATTTTACAAGCACAATCCACAGTTCTTACTCATAAAACCGGAACAATCAAGGGATTTCAATACCAATTTCGTGTTCGTGAGCATACTAAATTTTGTGTTAGACCATACGTAATTCCAGCACATTTTAGGGACCGTGTTAGAAAGAAATACAATCTATGCTTGACGAGGGCATTATTGAGCCTGCAGTAGGCTCATACAACAATCCATTACATGTTGTTGAGAAGAAAAATGGACCGATTAGGCTTGTCTTAGATTCGAGACAAATCAATACTATCATCATTCCTGAAACAGACAGGCCGCAAACGGTGGAAGAACTTCTTCAAAATTTTAATGGTGTTGAAGTGTTGTCTTCTATTGATCTCAGATCCAGCTTTTATCAGATCTAACTTCATCCAGAATGTAGTAAATACACAGCTTTCCTTTGTTTCGGCAATTGTTATCAGTTTCGGAAACTTCCTTTTGGTTTGAACATTTCTACGGCAGCGTTCATTCGCGGGCTAAATTCCATATTACCTGATTTCTTAAAACGTCACATCACCTTATATGTGGATGCAGAAGCCTCATGGAAACAACACAATCGCATCCTCAACAGTTTGTTACATATTTTTTGCAGAATCTAGAATTACAGTTAACTTGGAAAAGTCTGAATTCGGTAGGACAATGGTGAAGTTTTTGCGACATATTATTTCTTCTGAAGGCATTCAGCCAGATCCAGAAAAGTTAGAAGCAATCAGAGCCATTCCAGTTCCATCCACAAAAAGACAAGTCCGCAGTTTTCTACGTCTCGTAAATTTTCACCGTCGTTTTCTGAATATGGAAATTCTAGTTACACGAAAACTTTGTGCTTTTGCTAGCCGAGTGCTAACAAAACCTGAAAAAAATTATTCCGTCACTGAATTAGGAGCTTTAGCTATCGTTTGGGCATTTAACAAATTCCGTTTCTTTCTTTCTGGTAAGCACGTAAAAGTATACACTGATCATCGTGCATTACCATTTCTTACGTCTTCAAAATTAAATCATGACAGGTTAAAACGTTGGGCATTGTTTCTGCGAGAATTTCACTTCACAATAGTCTACATTCCCGGCAAGGAGAACATTGTTGCGGACGCACTGTCACGCGCACCGACTGGGCTTGGGAAAAGTAACACAGAAGGATACCTCGAGAAAAATTTCAGTTTTCTTTACATTCAGAAAGCCGCCTTTGAAAACTTTATCACCACATCTTTAAAGGTCATTGCTCTTGAACAAGATAAAGATCCAATTTGGAAAGACATCAAAAGTAAATGGCATGAAAAGCCGCACACTCAGATTTGGCATTATTATCTGGTTAGAAACAACATACTGTTCAAACGCTGCACTGTTGATGACAAGCTATGGGTACTTTGCATTCCTGACGATTTTGTTAATAAGCTCATTTGGTACATTCAATTCAGCTACGCACATTTTGGTCCATGAAAATGTTATCATATTTTTCGAACGACTTGTTATTTTAACAATATGGAAAAAAGAATTCGAAGGGTCTTGTCTATTTGTAAACTTTGTCAAAAGGCGAAACCATCTACTATCTCATATCGTGATCCGTTCTTTCCTATCATTCCTTCTAAATTAAAAGAATTTGCTGCTGTTGATCTCTTGGGACCCCTTGTCAGAACATCGAATGGGTTTTCGTACATTCTAGTAATGCTGATGAGAACACGTCGAATAGAATAATCTATCTACTGAGTACAGAATGTTTATTGAAAGTAAACCGTAGAAAGATCATGGTAATGAGGAGTAAAGAACATAAGATTAACGATAAGTTGAGCATCAAAACTGGGTACGATATAGCTGGCGAAGTGAAACGATCTTGTAACATTTTAAGCAAAAAACAGATAGGATCCAAAAAGCATACTAGAACAGGCTAAGACGGCATTCTTCGCTAAATGAAATCTACAAACGTCAGACATAGGACTTTTACTTGAAGACCAAATTTCTGAGGTTGTACATGAGCACAGCACCGTACGGAAGTAAAATACCGATTGCAGCAAAATTGAGAAAGTAGGAAATCGAAGCGTTTGATATGTGGTACTATAGGCGGACACTGAAATGAGTTCATAATGGTTCAAATGGCTCTGAGCACTATGGGACTCAACTTCTGAGGTCATGAGTCCCCTAGAACTTAGAACTAGTTAAACCTAACCTAAGGACATCACACACACCCATGTCCGAAGCAGGATTCGAACCTGCGACCGTAGCGGTCTCGCAGTTCCAGACTGCAGCGCCTAGAACCGCACGGCCACTTCGGCCGGCCCGAAATGAGTTCGTCCACATAATCGGGGAGGAAACGATACTGTCCAAACAGCGGCTAGAAGAAAGGAGAGAATGATAAGGCAAGTGGGAAGACATTAGGGAATAACATACGATGTTCTAATAGGAACTAAAGAGAGTTTATACTTTGGGAGAAAAAAGAGAGTGGAATATATAAAACCAAATAATAAGGATGCTGGATATAAGTGATAGTGTGAGATGACATTATTGGCACAGGAGAAGTATCGTGGCGATCAGCACCAAGCAATCTAGAAGACTAATTGAAGAAAAAAAAGTCATGTGCCTTCATTAAACACCTTCGCAACGGCGCTGACAGGATTCATGACGTTAAATGGCGTCGAACATCATCATGTCGCCTGAGAATTATTTCAGGGACTATTAAACGATGTAGCACTGTTGTGTCGGTGGGGATCAGGAAACACAAGTGATGGCAACACAGTGCAAATTCATAGTCTGGTTTTTACTGTTGTGGGCCATCGTGGCGTAACTGACTTAGTACGTTCCAGCGGTGGCCTAAATAGTCGGGCGCGCAAAGACATTCGCATGGCACTGCGAGGGCACGTGTCATGCCGTAGCAGAATAGTGCCCTGCCGACAACGTTCTCTGCTGCGACAGCCTCGATGCCAGACGGCGAGGTTGCCTTCCCAGACGCTGTGGAGGCGACGTCTCACAACCCAGGCCATACAAGTAAATATCTCGGCCATCTCAGTATTAGAATGTCAGTGATGACGATAAGAACATGAACATAACACACCCAGTCCCCTGCCGGGAATCAAACCCTACGGTTGGCATTGCGTCTGGCTGACCTCGCAGTTACACAGGAAAGCTATCCCTAAGGCTATAGATATAGCAATAGGGAATAGCTCAGTAGGCAGTACAGTTGAAGAGGTATGGACATCTCTGAAAAGGGCCTTCACAGAAGTTGTGAAGGAAAACTTAGGTACAAAGAAGGTAACTGCGAAGAAATCGTGGGTAACAGAAGAAATACTTAAGCTGACTCATGACGTTAAATGGCGTCGAACATCATCATGTCGCCTGAGAATTATTTCAGGGACTATTAAACGATGTAGCACTGTTGTGTCGGTGGGGATCAGGAAACACAAGTGATGGCAACACAGTGCAAATTCATAGTCTGGTTTTTACTGTTGTGGGCCATCGTGGCGTAACTGACTTAGTACGTTCCAGCGGTGGCCTAAATAGTCGGGCGCGCAAAGACATTCGCATGGCACTGCGAGGGCACGTGTCATGCCGTAGCAGAATAGTGCCCTGCCGACAACGTTCTCTGCTGCGACAGCCTCGATGCCAGACGGAAGTACAAAAATTGTCCGGGAAGCTCAGGAACACACAAATACAAGTCATTGAGGAATTAAGTAAAGAGGAAGGGCAGGGAAGCTAAGACGAAATGCCTTCAGGAATAATGTGAAAAAATCAGAAAATAAATGATTGTCGGAAGACAGACTCAGCATACAGGAAAGTCAAAACAACCTACGGTGACAATAAAAGCTAGGGTGGTAACATTAAGAGTGCAACGGGAATTCCACTATTTAATGCAGAGGAGAGAGCAGATGGGTGGAAAGAATACACTGAAAGCCTCTATGAGGGGGAAGATTTGTATGATGTGATAGAAAAAGAAACAAGAGTCGATTCAGAAGAGATAGGTGATCCAGTATTAGAATCAGAATTTAAAAGAGCTTTGGAGGACTTAAGGTGAAATAAGGTAGGAGGGATAGGTAACAATCCATCAGAATTTCTAAAATCACTGGGGAAGTGGCCACGAAACGGCTATTCAGTTGCTGTGTAGAATGTATGAGTCTGGAGACATACCATCTGACTTTCGGAAAAGCATCACCCACACAATTCCGAAGACGTCAAGAGCTGACAAGTGCGAGAGTTATCGCACAATCAGCTTAACAGCTCATGCATCCAAGTTGCTTACAAAATACACTACTGGAAATGGAAAAAAGAACACATTGACACCGGTGTGTCAGACCCACCATACTTGCTCGGGACACTGCGAGAGGGCTGTACAAGCAATGATCACACGCACGGCACAGTGGACACACCAGGAACCGCGGTGTTGGCCGTCGAATGGCGCTAGCTGCGCAGCATTTGCGCACCGCCGCCGTCATTGTCAGCCAGTTTGCCGTGGCATACGGAGCTCCATCGCAGTCTTTAACACTGGTAGCATGCCGCGACAGCGTGGACGTGAACCGTATGTGCAGTTGACGGACTTTGAGCGAGGGCGTATAGTGGGCATGCGGGAGGCCCGGTGGACATACCGCCGAATTGCTCAACACGTGGGGCGTGAGGTCTCCACAGTACATCCATGTTGTCGCCAGTGGTCGGCGGAAGGTGCACGTGCCCGTCGACCTGGGACCGGACCGCAGCGACGCACGGATGCACGCCAAGACCGTAGGATCCTACGCAGTGCCGTAGGGGACCGCACCGCCACTTCCCAGCAAATTAGGGACACTGTTGCTCCTGGGGTATTGGCGAGGACCATTCGCAACCGTCTCCATGAAGCTGGGCTACGGTCCCGCACACCGTTAGGCCGTTTTCCGCTCACGCCCCAACATCGTGCGGCCCGCCTCCAGTGGTGTCGCGACAGGCGTGAATGGAGGGACGAATGGAGACGTGTCGTCTTCAGCGATGAGAGTCGCTTCTGCCTTGGTGCCAATGATGGTCGTATGCGTGTTTGGCGCCGTGCAGGTGAGCGCCACAATCAGGACTGCATACGACCGAGGCACACAGGGCCAACACCCGGCATCATGGTGTGGGGAGCGATCTCCTACACTGGCCGTACACCACTGGTGATCGTCGAGGGGACACTGAATAGTGCACGGTACATCCAAACCGTCATCGAACCCATCGTTCTACCATTCCTAGACCGGCAAGGGAACTTGCTGTTCCAACAGGACAATGCACGTCCGCATGTATCCCGTGCCACCCAACGTGCTCTAGAAGGTGTAAGTCAACTACCCTGGCCAGCAAGATATCCGGATCTGTCCCCCATTGAGCATGTTTGGGACTGGATGAAGCGTCGTCTCACGCGGTCTGCACGTCCAGCACGAACGCTGGTCCAACTGAGGCGCCAGGTGGAAATGGCATGGCAAGTCGTTCCACAGGACTACATCCAGCATCTCTACGATCGTCTCCATGGGAGAATAGCAGCCTGCATTGCTGCGAAAGGTGGATATACACTGTACTAGTGCCGACATTGTGCATGCTCTGTTGCCTGTGTCTATGTGCCTGTGGTTCTGTCAGTGTGATCATGTGATGTATCTGACCCCAGGAATGTGTCAATAAAGTTTCCCCTTCCTGGGACAATGAATTCACGGTGTTCTTATTTCAATTTCCAGGAGTGTAATATAAAGAAGAATGGAAAAGAAAATTGAGGATATGCTAGTGACTGTCAGTTTGGCTTTAGGAAAAGTGAAGGCGCGAGAGAAGCAATTCTGAGGTTGCGGTTAATAATGGAAGCAAGACTAAAGGAAAATCAAGATACGTTCATACGATTTGGTACCTGGAAAATGCGTTCGATAATATAAATTTGTGCAAGGTGCCCGAAATTGTGGAAGAAGTAGGGGTAAGCTATAGGGAGAGACGAGTCATATACAATATGTACAACAGCCAAGAGGGAATAATACGAGTAGACGACCAAGAACGAAGTGCTCGTACTAAAAAGGGTGTAAGACAAGGCTGTAGCCTTTCGCTCCTACTCTTCATTCTGTACATCGAGGAAGCAATGATGGAAATAAAAGAAAGGTTCAGGAGTGGAACTAAAATTCAAGGTGAAAGGATATCAATGATACGATTCGCTGATGACATTGCTATCCTGAGTGAAAGTGAAGAAGATTTACATGATCAGCTGAGCGGAATGAACAGTCTAATGAGTACGCACTATGGATTGAGAGTAAATCGAAGAAATACGAAGGTAATGAGAAGTAGTAGAAATGAGAACAGCGACAAACTTAACATCAGGATTGATAGTCACGGAGTCGATGAGAAGGAATTCTGCTACCTGGCCAGTAGAATGAACAATGACGTACGGAGCAAGGAGGACATCAAAAGCAGACTAGCTATGGCAAAAAAGGCATTCCTGTCAAAGAGAAGTCTTCTAATATCAAATATCGGCCTTAGTTAAAAGAAGAAATTTCTAAAAATGTACGTCTGGAGTACATCATTGTATGCTAGTGAAACATGGACTGTGGGAAAATCGAAACAGAAGAAAATCGAAGCATCTGGGATGTGGTGCTACAGACGAATTTTGAAAATTAGATGGACTGATAAGGTAAGGAATAAGGAGGTTCTGCGCAGAATCGGAGAGAAAAGGAATATGTGGAAAACACTGATAAGGAGAAGGGACAGGATGGTAGGACATCTGTTAATACATGAGGGGATGACTTCCATGGTACTAGAGGGAATTGTAGAGGGAAAAAACTGTAGAGGATTATATCCAGCAAATAATTGAGGACGTAGGTTGCAAATGGTACTCTGAGATGAAGAGGTTAGCACAGGAGAGGACTTCATGACTGGCCGCATCAAACTAGTCAGAAGACTGACGCAAAAAAAAGAAAAAAAAAACCGATGTTGATGAAAGACGTCTACGCATGTCCACCTGGCAGTCGGCTGCCCGCACAACCTTGTACGGAGAAGTCAACTACCAGGTGCACACAATACTTCGAGTCCAGGGGCTTTAAATACTGCCCAAAGCGGGCAATGGCCGTCACTTGTCGCTTTCGGATCTCTGCAGAACAGTAAGATGCGTTTCTCTGATATGTGCAATTTTCCTCTTGGTCAAATTGACCGACAGTTCATGCACCATGTTGCAGCAACATATCTGAGAACGAGACGCTCAGAATTTTAGGAAAGGTAGCCGATTTCCTATACGAAAATCGTATAAGGTTCCAGTTATTCGTTTGTCATAGCTGTTTTATAAGTAGATATTACGTTGATAGCTCGAAAGTACGACCACAGACAAACCTCGACGTCTTCCGTGCTGTAACTCAGATAGCGCGAAAAGCTCTACTGCCGCCTTAGCATCTTGTGGCAGAATTTCTTTCCCATTCGCCTTCATTTCTCGCATATTTCAGCAGCTGCTAGTTTTATATTTCCTCCTACTGACCATCCCTTACGGCTGGCCCAGTATCCGGTATAAGTAGAACAGTTTAAACATACTTTCCCACTCATTTCAGTACGATGTCAATTAAGATTCTTGCATCATTATCCGAGAATTTTACTCAATATATCTATATCTTCCAATCTGCCAACCGTTTTCATTTTCTTAGCTTTGTAATCTCACCATCTGCCTTTATTTTTAATAACAATTGACGATAAACACAGTGATTAAGGTAGAGACGTAGATTAATTACGTCAGCAAGTACGACAATAAGCTGATTCCTGGTTCGCAGTTACAACTTTGGCCATTTTAACAAGAGAAGTCAGCACAAGGGAAGGCTTTAGCACTCTCTACATTTGCCATTTAGTCAGTGTGGGGGTAAAGCAGGTGGTTTTAGACTGCAAACTTCGCTTGCGAAGTCTCCGTGTCTAGTTCATAAATTGTAATTTATTACTAGCTTTTCTCGTTTAAACGGAACTGTGAGCATAAAGGTAACAATTTACTATCAGGGTATACTAAGACTGTCCGACTGATGACAAAAATTGAGAACAATGATTAGAAGCAGATCTGACAAACAGATCTCGTTCAAACTGATACGTCTGTCAGAGCCGTGAATGAAATTCGATCCGGCTAAGCCGCAGCTGGAAGAATACACGGGTTAAAAGGAACGCATGGCAGCCAAGCCCGCCGCAGAATGGGAGCGTCAAAGGAAGCCCAGAAGGGCGGCGACCTCTGCAGACGCGTTCTTTTAAATTTCCCCTTTCTGGTAATCACCATGGTGCGCTTTCACATGCGAGAGCTCGTTACATCCCTTTCGACAAGGCGAGTGGCTAAATTTGTACGGAAGTAATTTAGAGAAGAGGGGAATGCCGTACAACTTCAATTTGTTTGCCGTCTTTGATAGCCACATCTGTGTGATTTCCCCCCTTTTTTTCCTTCTCTTTCTTTCTGTTTCCTCACAGAATAGCTGTTAATCTCGCATCGCATTTGTGTCGTGTTTGTGGGTGTAAGGCAATAGCATGTCATACGAATGTGTGACTGCATCTGTGTGTCTGCCGCTCTTGTTGTAACTCTCTCTCTCTCTCTCTCTCTCCTTTCTGTTCTGCTTTTGCTCCTCTGCTGTTTCTCTCAATCTTGCTCTTGCAGCTCCTCTCTCTTTCTCTCTCTCTCTCTCTCTCTCTCTCTCTCTCTCTCTCTCACACACACACACACACACACACACACACACACACACACACACACACACACACCCACTGGTTTTAACACTCCCTTTCTTTCTATGTGTAAGACTGCATGAGAACGCACGGGGATCTGTAACACTAGCAAGGACAGAGGGAAAACTGTGACACTTCCGACACAGACCAAACGAAGGGGAACATAAAATAAAACTGACTCTCACAGCAAAGTGTAGATATCCGATTTCTATAGCTGAAGGTTGAGCAAACATCCGGCATATATACACTTTAGGTTACAGAGACGGAGTCATCTCCTACAATTGCAGTGCTGTTTCACACCTCTAGCTACAGCTGGAATGTATTTCTTCAGACAGAACCGATGTTAGCACATACTCCTACAGAAGTTAACGGGTATTTTAAGAGCATAAGGGCAGTAATTTGTTTTACAGCCTCCGAGAGACAAAGGAAGCCCATTCCCGTCAGTGATACGATGAATGGTCACCGAATAGGTTTGTTTGCCTCATTCCTCGAAGTGTAAATGGTGGTCTTCAGCTGAACGTTAATGGTTCCTGGTCGTGGGTCCAATTATCACACGTCAGGGACATTCATACCGTCGCAAGTGTAAATCTTCTTTTATTTCATTAGTACGAGGACAACGTGAATAACAAATATCATTGTCACATCAAATGAATTCGCAGATCCAAATAGAGACTATCATCAACTGTAGAATGGAATGACTACAATGAAAATTTGTGCCTGACCGAGACTGGAACACGGATTTCCTGCTTATCGGTAGTGATCGGCTTACCATTTGGTTATCGGTACAGAAACTCAAGGCCAGAAACAAACTTCTATATGTCGTCAACCACGCGTCTAGGTACTGTACTCGTACATCCATTATGTATATTCCCGTACAGGTCAGACGTTGTGCTAGAAAGTCACTTGCCCGGTGTCGGCAGGTAAGTACGAAACTTCAGTGCCTGTGTTACTCTGATTACGAAGCAAAGTTCCTTTGGACATGCATACACGTCCAAAGGAACAGGCGCCATGGCGACCACATTTGTCACGGAACACATCTAATGAATACGCCATTGCAAATAAGGAATAACATCAGCTGTCAAATGGAATGACGCCAATGAAAATTTGTGCCGGTTCGGGACTCGAACCCGGATTTCCTGTTTATCGCGAACGGTCGCCTTCCATTCGTGTCTGGCCGTAAGTCGTGCACGGATAGCCAAATTGTAAGGCGCCCGCTCTCGATAATCTGGGGAATTCTGGTTCGATTCCCGGTCCGGCACAAATGTTCAATGTCGTCAGTCCATTCTACAGCTGATTGTAGTCATTATTTGCAATTGGGAATTCACTTGATGTGTTTCGTAACGGCTGTGGTCGCCGCAGTGATGTTCCTTTGGACATGTGTGCATGCCCAGAGGAACTTTGCATCGTAATCAGAATAGCACAGAGACTGCAATATTGTGAAAATCATTTTTCCGGCTCTGATTTGTACAAACTCTTAATGCTGTTTCATTACAGTCCTTCGACGTATTACTAACACCTTCAACTTTCAGTAGCTGATGCCCCACTGATGGCTTATGTGTACTGAAAATCAAATTGTGAGTTCCTGTGAGGAGGTTTATTATTGCTGCCACTTTCTATTGTTGAAACGTCATAAGCAGGCACAGGAAGGTATCCACTCATTGTGTATACAGAATGGAGAATAACAGTCTATAAAATCACAGCATGCAAGGGGATGTGAAATTGAACATAATTACGGTACGTAAAGGCACCGTTGAGGTGTTCCAACTGTAAAATAACAGCCAGTCAGCAACAAGCGCACCAAGTTGTCCCGTAAGCTGAAATGCGATTTGGCCGGCCGTGGTGGCCGAGCGGTTCTAGGCGCTACAGTCTGGAACCGCGAGACCGCTACGGTCGCAGGTTCGAATCCTGCCTCGGGCATGGATGTGTGTGATGTCCTTAAGTTAGTTAGGTTTAAGTAGTTCTAAGTTTTAGGGGACTGATGACCTAAGAAGTTAAGTCCCATAGTGAACCAATTTGAAATGCGATTTGGCCCGACTAAGCTACTTCTGTGCTGCTCTTATTATCTCCAGAAATTATTGGAATTACTGTAGTTTTCCCGTAGTTAATTTCATTGCCACGTATTACCCAGGAAACACCACACAACATTCGAGGTCTAGTGGAACCTGCCATGGATGGGAGTTTAAGTTTTACTGTTCAGTTCAGGTCATTACCTTCAGCAAATATAATTGAACACTGAGCTCTTTCTCAGAACAGCATTACCTGGGGCAAGTTAGTTTAAAATTCGCTGGATGTCATTTTATAGCCCAGCAGGAAACTGGTCCGTTCTCAACCACTGATTGTCTGGAAAACTTTGGTCAGCTCAGCGTGCCTTATCCTCCTTTGACATTATTATTGGCGTATTTCGTCTCCATCCGCAATGCTAATACATTGCCTGACAAGAAAAAATTAACCACTCGTAAGACATCCTCGAACGTCGTTGTGGCTTCATACACATACAGATCATTGGCGAGTAAATAAATGATCAGAGTTGCATTTCTCCGTCACAGGAAGAGCGGCCGAGCTGTTCTAGGCACTACAGTCTGAAACCGCGCGACCGCTACGGTCGCAGGTTCGAATCCTCCCTCGGGCATGGATGTGTATGATGTCCTTAGGTTAGTTGGGTTTAAGGGGACTGATGACCTCAGAAGTTAAGTCCCATAGTGCTCAGAGCCATTTGAACCATTTTTTAATAGGAAGAGCGACCACCAGAATGCATTTTCGTATGTTTTTAGGAGGTATTGAAGATATCGTAAATACGGTGCACTGACGCATCACATGTTCAGCACCCACTGTGAACCACATGCAGATGCTGCATGCATGTATAAAAACAAACAGGTATCTACATGTACATCTACATCTACATGACTACTCTGCAATTCACATTTAAGTGCTTGGCAGAGGGTTCATCGAACCACAATCGTACTATCTCTCTACCATTCCACTCCCGAACAGCGCGCGGGAAAAACGAACACCTAAACCTTTCTGTTCGAGCTCTGATTTCTCTTATTTTATTTTGATAATCGTTCCTACCTATGTAGGTTGGGCTCAACAAAATATTTTCGCATTCGGAAGAGAAAGTTGGTGCGACGAAAAACGTCTTTGCTTTAATGACTTCCAGCCCAACTCGCGTATCATATCTGCCACACTCTCTCCCCTATTACGTGATAATACAAAACGAGCTGCTCTTTTTTGCACCCTTTCGATGTCCTCGGTCAATCCCACCTGGTAAGGATCCCACACCGCGCAGCAATATTCTAACAGAGGACCAACGAGTGTAGTGTAAGCTGTCTCTTTAGTGGACTTGCATCTTCTAAGTGACCTGGCAATGAAACGCAACCTTTGGCTTGCCCTCTTTACAATATTATCTATGTGGTCTTTCCGACTGAACTTGTTCGTAATTTTAATTGAATTGGCAGCCTTGAGAATTGTACTATTTATCGAGTAATCGAATTCCAACGGATTTCTTTTGGAACTCATGTGGATCACCTCACACTTTTCGTTATTTAGCGTCGACTGCCACCTGCCACACCATACAGCAATTTTTTCTAAATCGCTTTGCAAATGATACTGGTCTTCGGATGACCTTACTAGACGGTAAATTACAGCATCATCTGCGAACAACCTAAGAGAGCTGCTCAGATTTTCACCCAGGTCGTTTATATAGATCAGGAACAGCAGAGGTCCCAGCAACCCTGATACCACCTCAGTTTTACTCGATGATTTGCCGTCTATTACTACGAACTGCGACCTTCCTGACAGGAAATCACCAATCCAGTCGCGCAACTGAGACGATGCCCCATAGGCCCGCAGCTTGATTAGAAGTCGCTTGTGAGGAACGGTGTCAAAAGCTTTCCGGAAATCTATAAATACGGAATCAACTTGAGATCCCCTGTCGATAGCGGCGATTACTTCGTGCGAATAATAAAGAGCTAGCTGCGTTGCACAAGAGCGATGTTTTCTGAAACCATGATGATTACGTATCAATAGATCGTTCCCTACGAGGTGATTCATAATGTTTGAATGCAGTATATGCTCCAAAACCCTACTGCAAACCGACGTCAATTATATAGGTCTGTAGTTCGACGGATTACTCTTAATACCCTTCTTAAACACTGGTGCGACCTGTGCAATTTTCCAATCTGTAGGTACAGATCTATCGGTGAGCGAGCGGTTGTATATGATTGCTAAGTAGGGAGCTATTGTATCAGCGTAATCTGAAAGGAACCTAATCGGTATACAATCTGGACCTGAATACTTGCCCGTATCAAGATATTTGAGTTGTTTCGCAACCCCTAAGGTATCTACTTCTAAGAAACACCGTATAAACAGGCCTTGAAGTCTCAACGGTACCAACCAGCACGCCGTGTCATCCTCAGCCCTTAGGCGTCACCGGAAACGGACACAGAGGGGCATGTGGTCAGGACACCGGTCTCCCAGCAGTTGTCAGTTTCCGTGGCCGGTGCCGCTACTTCTCAGTCAAGTAGCTTCTCAATAGGCCTTACAAGGGCTGAGGTCACTCCGCTTTTCAACAACATCCGTCAGATACGGACGATGACCCATCCAAGTGCTAACCAAGCCCGACGTCGGTGATCTGATCGGAACCGTTGTTACCACTGCGGCAAGGCCGTTGGCACATATGAGTGTTGTCCACACCTGACAAGGTTTGAAGGGGGCCGCATTGGGATCTTCATCTGGACGGCTGGCCTAATCGTGCTGTATCCATATTTGTGGAGCATTTGGGTGTGACTGGGGCCTGATTTTGGTCTGCGTGGGAATGTAAGGTATACTGGTCGTCATGGTTCGAGTCAACAAACTCTGACCACCACAAGGGAGGCTGGCTACACGTATTGCGCACCAAGCACATGGTAGCCCCTTCAATCTGCACCAGCCGTCCGAGAGTAATTAATGGAACCCATGTGTTATCCCACACCATTATTCAGGTACTAGCAGCAGACGGACTAGGGAATTAATATCCCATGCGTAGACTGCTAATATCAACACAACACAAGAAGGTGTGTTTGGAATGATGAAGTTACCAGAAAGCACTGATTGTTGATGAATGACGTCACAATGTATTCCACAATGAATTGTGTTTCTGCACTACCACGGATGATCATCATCGGCAAGCATGCTGGCAACCTGGAAAAAGTTTGTATAACATATATCTTACGGAATAATAGAAAATTCGAGCGACTTCTGATATTGACCAGAGATTACTTAGTAGTGCAAAGAAATCGATGACACAGTGTATGAACCCTAGCCGATAATAAAGTGAGTCGCCGGTCACTAAGGAATAATATAAAACTAATTACATCCATATTAATCCCCTCTCGTTCATGATTCCTGGTAGAGTACAGTATACTTGTGGTAAAGCTAGTTGTACAATAGATTAGCAGTTATAAAGTAAATGTATGTTAAATCACAATACAACATACAACATTCTTATTACATTTATTCCAGATCAAAAAACATCTCAGTCGAAAGAGTGGATCGTTTTAAAGAATTTCAGAAAAAATAGATAAGTTATTATAAGACAGGTTCATATAACTGTCCCAAGATATATGCAGGTTCACATAACCTCATATTGGATTCATCGCCATTTGTGTAATTATTAGCAATTGAAGAAATAATTTGAATGTTAAAAGTACAAGTCACTGTCAGCTTTCGAAACAGATTTGCATGCAACCTGGAAATAAGAGTAAAGTTTTGGAAGCACACTGGCCAACACTGGTGCTGTGCCGGACGCCGGAACAGTCAGGCACCCTCCTGCATCTTTCTTATATGGTCAGAAGTGGGGAGCAGTCATTGCCGTAGCCAGCTGCACGCCCCTTTCGGACTACCCGGAGTGCCACCGGCCGAGCAGACAACAGTTAAGGCGTCCTGTAGCCACCACATGCACAAATGTTTTATGAGGTGGAGTGAAGTACATTTTTTTACCGAGGTACACTATTGTATGCAGGACCTAGAAAGCCAAATTTTGGGACGGAAGCAGGAGATCCATATCTTGCAGGTGGGAAGGGAATTTAAAGCCGGACGTATGAAAAGCACTGATGCTGCCGAATGTGTAGCTATCACAAAAAAAACATAGTTTACTGGCATAAAAGCTTTGATCTATCTACTGGCCCATACTGTTATCTGCTACAAGCAGTAGTGAAGTCAGGGGGCAATGTCCACCTCATAAGTTATGTCAGAGCAATAAGCAAAATCATACACCAATCTGGACTATGTCAGAAAATACTGAAGAGCAAATTCAGAGATTTCATGGGGTAAAGCACTTAACAAAACCGACCAGTAACAATAATATGTGGTGTTCACCCACAGACGCTATTTAGGTACCTATTCATGGAGCTAGGCATCTTAACTGGGCCATTGCAATACACATACATAAATTCGTCATTAATAATCCAAAACAATTTGATCAGAATAGTGATGTGCGTATCTACAAGACTAGAGGTAGAGAGGACCTTTGTTACCCATTGTTAATGCAGGAAGTGGCTCAGAAAGGAATTTAATATGCAGCAACAAAAATGTTTGATCATTTGCCCAGTAACATAAAATGTCTGACAGGTAGTAAAGAAATTTTACTTCTAATTTAAAATCATTTATCCTGTTTAGCTCCTATTCCGTTAACGAATTTCTGCTTAAACAAATTAAGTGTATTTGGATGAGTTGGACTAAATAATGTGTTCATTACATGTCTTGTGAACTGACGTTTCACATCATTTCGGTAATGGAATCGTTCAGACGATCTATTTAACATGTAACTAACAAGCATCGATATGTGTACCTCGTATTGTCCGACTCCCCTGGGTGAAGAATCGCGAAAATGTACAGCCTTTGTACATGCAGTCCAAAGTTAGTAATTTAAAGTTCTACAGTTCAGCACGTTTATAGTCATGCTAGGGAGAGCACTCAGTCTAGAGCTACCTGATAAGATAACCCTTTTATGGATGATTTGTTAATAGCGACACAAATATAGGAGGGACATACGGAAGGTTTCGACAGAGTATCAAACTAATTTCAGGAAGCTGACATGATAGCCACTCTTGTAAATTCGAAATTCGGGTGTCAGTGAATAAAATTTTTGGGTGACGTAATTACACCACATAGAACCTTCCCAGAAGCAAAGAAAAAAAAAACGGCAATAGAAAAACTTTCCTCTCCTAAGGACAAAGAAGCAACTCAAAGCATTCGTGGGATTGGCCGTACTTTAAAGGTGGTCCATGCCTGATCTGTTGCTCAGTTGCGAGCTGATGTTAAACCTATTATAGGAAAAGGTTCCCTGGCAATGGTCAAATTCATGTCAGAAGAATTATGCAAATGTAAAAGGTATTTTCGTAAGCTCGGATATACTTTGCCATCCTGACATTTCAGTGGTATTGTGTCTTGCCACATACGCATCAACTGTGGGATTGAGGACAACAGATGGTAAGCCTACGGCTTGCATGGTAGCGTTTGCTAGTCAAACTTTGTCAGACTCCGAGGGAGTATATACAGCAACAGAAGCCATGCAAGATGTATGGGCGTTCAGAAAGTTTCATATTTACTTCGCTAACCATTACATCAGAGTGGATTGTGAACACCAGGCCTTAAGTTTCTTACTGAACTGTAAACTGTTAAACGTCTGGTTGGTCTGGTGTAATGGAGTATACCTTGAAATAATTTATGTAAAGGGGCAGGATAATGTGTTGGCAGATATAGTGCCTCACCTGTTTGAGGGTTGCAAGAAACTACGCTTTACAGAGGATAACGCTCACAATTTGGATTCCTGCTAATGCCAGAAAATATTTACTGGAAGTGCTACCTAGACATGTGTAGGATGGTGAAGTTGCAAGACCAGGAATCCATATAGAGCAAATTCGAAAGTAAGTTAGTTAATAACCCAGCTGATACGCTAACTGAACATTACATAATACTTAATAAGGTATTGTATCATCGGCACAATCCAAAGCTCAACAACTGCTGTGTGTGTGTGTGTGTGTGTGTGTGTGTGTGTGTGTGTGTGCGCGTGTGTGTTTGTGTGTGTATGTGTGTGTTTGTGTGTGTGTGTGTTCCGCACATGTCTCAAGAAAAAATAATAAGGTATACACATCAGACACGGGGAGTGTGGGGGAGGGCTGGGGGAGTGGGTGTACTTAAGCATCATAAAATACGCAGACGAAAGTAATTCAGCAGGAATGTAGAACAGTCAACCAGCTGCCAAAAACAGTGGTTTACAAATAATCTTGATCACAGTTTCGACAGGTCTAAGCCTGACTCCTTGAGAAAGACAGAACTGCATACAATGCGACAATTTACAATGAAAACGCAATGGTCCAGTATTATGTATCTAGCAGCAACGTGGTTTATATGAAAATAGGGCAAGTAGTACTTACAACTTGTTATTAGCAATAACTCAGTAAAAATTGTCTCTGCGTCACATTTATTGGCAACAGTCTGTACACCCATACGTAGAAATTAAGGCCCCTAGAATCAAGGGCTTGTCAAATGGTTCAAATGGCTCTGAGCACTATGGGACTTAACTTCTGATGCCATCACTCCACTAGAACTTAGAAGTGCTTAAACCTAACTAACCTAAGGACATCACACACGTCCATGCCCGAGGCAGGATTCGAACCTGCGACCGTAGCGATCACGCGGTTCCAGACTGTAGCGCCTAGAACCGCTAGGCCACCACGAAGGGCTTGTCACATCAGTAAAAACGATCACTTAGAATAACAGACGATGGTCTGTTATTCTAAGTGACTGTTTAGTAGCTAGTAAATGCCAATTGAGGAGGAGTGGACAGCGTGGACAGCGTGGATACCAGGGAAACAACTCCTGACGCTCATGCGCCAATAAACATGTACGCTTGGTGGTCTAAATCGCCAATAAGCGTAAGCACATAGAAATTACTGACAGAAATACACCATGCAAACCAAAGAATATAGAATAGGATGCTGAAAAAGACAAATACATAAAACGCTCTAGCATAAGTTAAAATCCTTATAGGGCTGTTAGTGCATTATCATACGGAAATAAATGTGTATAAATATAATTATGTCTATGTATAAGTACGTTGTTACAAGCGTACTGATAGCAATGAAATTAATATCACATACAGTGCATCGTCGTGCGGGATGTAAAACTATCAGTGCAAAAGCAGACTGTTAAACGTAATGAAAGAAAAGAGGAAAAATTCATAGGTCTCTGAATAGTGGCAAACTTTCCAGTCTTTAGGTACGGATCTTTCAACGAGCGACAGATTGTATATGATTTCTGAACATAGGGCTATTTCATCAGCATACTCTGAAAGCAGTCTGAGAGGAATACAGTCTGGATTGGAGGCCTTGTCTTTATTAAGTTATTTAAGTTGCTTCGCTACACGGAGGATATGTGCTTCTAAGTCACTTATGATAGCAGTTGTTCTTGATTCGGATTCTGGAATGTTTACTTCGTTTTCCTTTGTGAACAAATTTCGGAAACTGTGTTTTGTAACTCTCCTTTAGTGGCGCTGTCATCAGTAACATTACCATTGTTACCGCGAAGTGAAGGTATTGATTGCGTAATGCCACTGGTTTACTTCACATACGACCAGTGTCTCTTTGGATTTTCTGCCAGATTTCGAGACAGAGTTTCCCTGTAGGATCGATTAAAGGTGTGTCGCATTGAAGTTAGCGATAAATATCAACCTTCCTTAAAACTTCGCCAATGTTCGGCATTTTGCGTTCTTTTAAATTTGGCAAGAATTTTTCGTTCTTTCTGTGACAGTTTTCTGACCTGTTTTGTGTACAATCGGGCTATGTATACTCAGAGTAAAAGTAGTTTACATTCAATGAAAGAGTATTATTTCTACTATAGAATTTAAACCACATATAATCTACGTTTACATAGTCAGAATGGAAGGAATCGTGAGTGTCTCTTCGGAAGGTGTGAAATGAATTTTTATCTTTTTATTTAAATAGGTATATTTTGCGTTTATTTTTTCTAGATTTTTATGTTTCGGTAGCCTACCTACAACAGCCTTATGGTCACTAATCCCTATATCCGTCATGATGCTCCTTATTGTCTCAGAATTATTAGTTTCGATGAAGTCAACTAAGTATTCGCAACCATTTACGCTTCGGGAGACCTCCTGGACTAATTCATCAAAGTAATTTTCTGAGAAAGTATTCAGAACGATGTCGGACGACGTTTTATGCCTACCATCGACTTACGTTATGTATTATCTACAACATATCGAGAGTAGATTGAAGCATCCACCAACTGCAGTTGTGTGAGTCAGGCATCTGCTTGAAATGAGATTCAAGTTTTCTTTGAACTGTTCATCAACTGTAACGTCTGAGTCGAGGTATCGGTAAAATAAACCAATTATTAATTTATTTCGGTTGTCAAGTATGGCCTCTACCCAAACTAACTCACAGGAACTATCTAATTCAGTTTCACTACAAGGTAAACTACTTCTGACAGAAATAAACTCTCCACCACGAACTGTGCTTAATATATCCTTTGTCCTTTGTCAAAATTCCGGCTGACCTTATGACTATTTAGTGCGTTAGCCAGCTTTCTGTACCTATACCGATTGGAGCTAAAGTGCTTTATATTAGCCATTGGAGCTCTACTTCTTTTGCTACTCAGATACAAAAGCTTAAGACTACAATACCTACTGAAACTTCCTGGCAGATTAAAACTGTGTGCCCGACCTAGACTCGAACTCGGGACCTTTGCCTTTCGCGGGCAAGTGCTCTACCAACTGAGCTACCGAAGCATGACTCAGGCCCGCTACTCACAGCTTTACTTCTGCCAGTACCTCGTCTCCTACCTTCCAAACTTTACAGAAGCTCTCCTACAATACCTACTGTTTCTAGTCTACCTTCGTGCGTTTGTCTTGCGCCCTTTCTGTAGTTCACCGAGACTGTCTCACCTAGAATCTGATCATTGCGCCTGTGGACAGTTTCTTTCTGTGTATCCCTCACTACATATGTTTCTTCCGGTTATACATTTTTAGAAGTATATAAATTTCTCCACCTTTTGCATGGTGCATTTTGGTCATATTCAGTGCCTTTATCTTGCTGTATGTAATCCTCAGTCCCATTATTTTCGAAATCTTGATTACTTTGTTGACTTTTGTGATTTCGTCTTCTTCCGTCTAATTTGGTATTGCTACGTCGTCCACATAGGATAGGCGGTCCACTTGAACACTGTTGTGCCTTTTGTCACCCACGTGCGTGTTTGATATTCCAGTTTTCCCGTTTGTTTTGTACTGCGTCTGATCACTTCGTCCACTGCTACGTTAAACAAAACTAGTGACAATCGATGTCCCTCTCATACACAGGTCTCGAACTCTTCTAATGGTGCTTCTCTGAACTTTACCCTTGCCTTTGCGTCTGCAGGAAATGTCGTTATAAATTCTCGTGCACTGACGTATAGTCGTCTGTTCTTCAACGTCCTCCCAAAAGTCTGTTTGTCGATGGATTCATTTGTCTTCGTGAAATTCACGTAGGTTATTGCTATGTCTTTTTCTGTAAGGTAGACATACAGACGTGGTATTCTGAAAGTAAAAAAGAAACCTTAATACTTTATCCACACTCAGTATCACAACACACTAGACAATATTATGTGAAAATAGCTGAAAATTCACAACGTGCTCTAGTAAAGTATCTAAAAATTATAGTTTAAAAAAATATTTCACACGTATGATTTCGGAAAATTTCACAAAGTTCATTAAAAGGCAGTGTGTACACAGTTTTCCTCATAATACTAATACAATATCCACAGTGGAATTATGTATCCAATATTTGCCTTCTTTGAGCATCAGTCATTAATTTAAGCGCAAAACCTTCAAACTCTCCGTCACATACAAATATGAAACCCTCCAATATAAATTAAAAGGCCTTAATATAAAAGCAAACAATTTCCGTTATTACCAAAGCTGCTTAACTTTTCCAAGCCTTCAGAATTACTAAACTTCAAACTTACAGCTCATAATTTTGGTAAAATTAATTAAATGAGGTAGCTTTCATTGAAAATATATATTAGTGGGTCTTTGAAAATTGTTACTCATCTCTTCCTGCATACAACCGAAGCTCAACTGTTTCTGTGACTACAGCCAATCTTTGCAAGAAGGATCAGTACCTTAATTTTAGAAACTTGACTGACATAATTCATACACAGTGAATAGATGTGTTTCGCATACATAGAGTTTTACATTCTCCTCTACATGTTCCAAAACTCTTATCATATTCTACGTGGCACAAACAAATATCTGTAATATATGAATTAAAGTTTCTTTCAGAGTTGCAAATAATATTTTTATTAGAGACTAGTTTCGCACATTTTCATTCATACTAAAACCGTTACCTCGTTACAAGTACAATGTTAATAACAAAAGATGAATGACAATACTTTCGCCGGCCGGTGTGGCCAAGCGGTTCTAGGCGCTACAGTTTGGAACCGCGCGACCGCTACGGTCGCAGGTTCGAATCCTGCCTCGGACATGGATGTGTGTGATGTCCTTAGGTTAGTTAGGTTTAAGTAGTTCTAAGTTCTAGGGGACTGATGACCTCCGATGTTGAGTCTCATAGGGCTCAGAGCCATTTGAACCATTTTTGAACAACACTGTCAAACATTTTGTGTGGAAATACTACAGCAGTGCAAAAACCATTTAAGACGTACCTGCATTTAAAATGTTTAACTGTACATAATACGTGAAAACAAACGCAGTATGTACAATGAAACATTACTACTGCAGGTACATCATAAATAATTTATTAGACTGCTGTAATATATCCATACAAAAATAATTTATTGCACCACTGTAATTTGTCCACACAAAATTTTTGACAATGTTGCATTTCATGTTTTGTTAATAACATTATACTTTACAATGTCAGTTATACGGAGTTTGAGAATGAAGGGAAATGTCCGAAACTAGTCACTAATATGAATATTCTTCGCAACTCCGATGGAAACGTTAATTAATGAGTTACAGTCATAATGAGTTTACTGATCCTGACAGCAAAGTAAACCAATACGTACCCAACGTTTAAAAATCAGCATTACTCATGCAACCTCTCCGTGGTCTCATCATCAACAAGGTGCTTTTAGCAATAAATAGCATAGGACAAGACAGCTTGTCGTACCTCCAAGTGCTGTCAGAATGAATGTTGTGGAAATCAGCGCTCTAGTTTACTGAAAGATCTTTTTTTGGTCAATGGCGTTCTCAGTATTCAGTCATGTTTCTTACAGAAACACTTTCGTAACACTGTTCTACCATGCTCTTGAACAGGACCACTTTCTTTGGCGGGTTTTCAGAACCCTCGGTTCGCAAGGTCATCTAGACTCAAAGTTCAGAAGTCGACACACCGTACATGTGTCCGCCATAGTCGACAAACGCTGCTTCATCCAAGGCGGCAACACTGTGTCTTAGCATCGCTTGCAGGCGCACTCCACGCCTCTCCTCTCGTTGCACGAGAAGTAGTATTTGCTGTCACTGATCAGAGACCACTCTGAAACCTATCCCGACTGTCGTCTCTTCCGTTCGAGTCTTAACCCTGCGATAATAACCCAAACAACACAGTAAATGCTTGATAGGTTCCCGGGAATTACGCCGGATAATATTGTAGAAACCGCACAATATTTGAGCGAGAGAACTGCCCGCCATCTTCAGGTGCTACTGTCGCGTCGCTGAGAAGCTCGCCAGTTTATGTGCTGGCTTTCTAGAACAGCGCAGGAGCCAGCGGGGCATAACGTCATCGAGGACCAGTCGTAGACAGCGTCGAATACCAGAGCCCTCTGCTGGAGAAACGGGTCGCGGTCTGCGGAAGCGCGCCGCGGAGCGGGAAAATGCGGCCGGGAGCGACGGACCCCGTTCGCGCGCGCGAGGTGTTGGCGCGCGATTTACGCATCTGCGCCAAGGCTTCCCATCTGCGTTGACTCGGTGCAGTTGCTAATCTGCAGCTGACGAGTCCTTACTGGCGCCAAGGCTGGTTCCCAGGCTTTGCTCAGGTGAAACCTCGTGTCTCTGTTTATTAGGTCACTGCTTACACTTATTTCGACCGCCTCTTTCATGACGGAGTCCCAGTATGTGGAAGCATGCGAGAGGATCTTGGTTTCTTCATCATTCATGCCGTGTCCCGTGTCAAGGCAGTGTTCAGCAATCGCAGATTTCTCTGGCTGACCCAACCTCGTGTGACGTTTATGTTCGCATCATCTGTCTTTGGCCGTACGACACGTCTGGCCAATGTAAGACTTCCCTCATTGGAACGGGATTTTACATATTCCTGGTCTCCTCAGGCCGAGGTTGTCCTTAAAAGAGCCCGGCATTGATTACAGTCGTGCTGGAGGCCGGAAAACACATTTAATCTGGTATTTCCTTAAAATTCTGCCCATCTTAAAAGACACGCCACCGACATACGGTAGAAAAACCAACCCCGTGGTGTTCTCTGCTTCTTCAGGCTGTTCTTGAGGTTTGGAGCGTGCTGGTCCAAATGCGTTCCGGATCTGCTTCTCGGAGTCCCCGTTCTGGGCAAACACAGAGCAGCGATGGCTAAGCTCTGCCGATAAGCTATCCTGATCTTGTAACGTGCGCGTGGGGCACACAATACTCATTAAAGCCTTTACTATGGTAAGTGAGTGGGGTTAACCTTACGAGACAGGATTTTTGTATGGATATTGACCGCGTGTACCTGAATGGAGGCAAATCAGACTTACACCCACTCTGTAATAACAATATAAATTCCGAAATACAACTACACGTCAGGACGGACAAAAAGCAACACAGAAGATGCTACCAATTTGTTAAAAAAACAGTCGGCAGCCTAATTAGGCATTAACTGAGTTTCTTCCCTGTACAAGTTGATGTACATTCATGCAAAATAACACGTAGTGACACTGCATAAAATAGTCAATTTTAGAACCAGAAAATCTATTGAACTGATAGTTTCACTTTCTGTACTGATATGGAAAAACCATGAATACATAACACTGCACTATAATGTATACTATCAAACTTCATACTGTCTATTGATCTGATTAAAATCGGGCATAGGTTACCCTAGAAATAGCACTTTGGGGCCACACACAAAATGTCAGTTTTGATAAAGATAAAATACTGATAACTTTTGACATATATATTGACTTTAACTTTTGCTGGTCAAATCAATTTAGAGTACTTCAGAATTCAAATGAATAAAAAAACGGGGGGGGGGGGGGGGGAACCTGAAACTGTTGTGATCACTGTATTAAAATTTTTGATTACTGGAAATATTATGCGCTCAAGATTTCCAGTATATGAGTTACTGCTCTTTTTATCGCATTTACTGCTCATTTAAATACCTTTATATCTGTCTCAAAATAATTAAACTTCATTACTATATCAATATTAAAGTTATCTTCCAACTTTATCAGACCTTCGTTATTCATTTACTGGTTCATTAACAAAACAGTTCTTTAAACACCATTCTAACATAGTTAAGTCTGCAAGTAATTATTATTTACACAAAATTTAATTTTTCATTTCGGGACACTCGGATTGCACAACATTTGGAAAGGACCCTATCTAGGTTAGTTGTGAGGATAATTAAATGATAGGAAAGTTCTGGTAAAATTTAAGTTGTTATTGAACAGTATGGAACAAAAGTAACACTGGTCCATACGAATACAGTACTAAAAGTTTCAACCTGTTTGTATCGATGCGGCGGTAGGCGGGCGGCGAGAGGGCGAGGCACAGAGCCACATACAACCACAGCTATGGCTCTTGACGTATCGGCACTTTATTTCTTCATAGCGTCGCAACACTTTTCCATTTAGTGCCTACTGAATTTTGCCATGCTGTATGGGCGTTGGAACGGCATACCCGAGGCTCAATGAAACTACGTCTTCCAGGAGAGCCTCCTCGCTCCACAACGTGTTGCTCAGACCAATGCCAAACTCCAACTACTACTGCTGAGCCCGTTGTGCTGTACAGTGCCCGCGTGCATTTTCCCGCCCTCGCATGCCATCCTCCTTTTACCGCTCCCTTACAGGCCGGGTATTCACCCGAGACTTTGCATTATACATATCCTAACACATTGCCTGCGTATGGACCAGACGCACAGTTACAATTTTAAGCATCTTGCAACAGTTTCAACTTTTGTTACATTTCAATTCTGTTGCAATACTGCTTGACATTTGACATAAACATTAATATTAACATTGAAACTTGTTTACAGTTTTCTTAACACAATGACATGAAACAAGAAAACAAGTGAGATCAGAACATCAATTACTCAAGTTTAACGAAAAATCAGATGGAAAAAAATATTATTTATATGTACAATAGTACAACGTCGTTGTTGTTACAATCTGAGATGGCTCTAGGCCTATGCACTATTGTCTGTTATACACCTCTGCGCTGTGAAAGATGATGACAGCTCGTAGCTTGTAAATACAAGTCTGTGTGCGTAAGCTTCCGGAACACACTGTGACTCAAGGAGCCGTCTCTTTTACTACGAACCAAAACATCCAGAAACTGAAGCTCACCATCTTTCTCTACCTCCATGGTGAAACAGATGCTTGGATGGTGGGAGTTCAGATGTTCCAGGAAAGAAGGGAAGCGTTGCTGTCCCATTCGGCCATACCACAAACGTGTCATCTACATATCTCCAAATACATTTGGGTTTCAAGATGAGCGGGCAGTTGTCTCGCTGAAATATTGTGCGGTTTGTACAATATTATCCGGCGTAATTCCTGGGAACCTATCAAGCAGATGCAGCGCCGGGAAAGCCTCAAACAGCACAACACAGTAAATGTCTTTGGAAACACCTCCAAACCAAAGTATGATCAACCATATAACATGGTTCAGTGTTTTGTCGGTCGTTTCAGGAACAATATCTGTCCTATGCATCTTCTTCGCTTTCCAAATCCCATTGTACATTTCATCTGATTTTCTAACTCCTTGTGGAGAAATATTGACAGAAGCCGCCATGTTGTAAACAATTACCTCACCCAGTCGTGTAACGCCATATCTAGCGTCTCCAGCACTACGGCGTTTTAGTAGTTGCGGCAGTTCCGCCTTTGTGGTGCAGTGGAGGGCTGGAAGGGACCGCCGGACAGAGCCCTGCAAGGGCAGCGGCCGCCGCGCTAACCGTATTACGGCGACGACGAGGAGTGTCTGAGGGGGGCGGGGCGGGAAGGGCGTCGGCCCTGGCCCCGACGTCGCAGACGTCGACGTCACCCGGGCGGCCCCGGGTCGCGCCGCAAGTCTTCCCGACGACGCCTGACGCTAATTACGCCCGTACCGTAATTAACCCGCTACCTTGTTAGGTATTAGTGGGATCCTTATCGGCCGTAACTTTGCCAGACTAATTAGACATAATTGGCATCTGGTCGAGGCCTGAAGGGCGTGTCTCGCCCGCTATCTAGCAGGCATCTTGGCAGGAACTGTCTTTGTTGTCTCGGACACTGGGTCACATCTGTGGACACCTTCTATGGGCAAGCCATAGGAAAACAATTTCCGTTTTAGCTTGCGCAGGATCATCATGAAGATCACGACTGTGCTCCATGATAGGTAAGCTTCCCTTATGAGAAAAGTGTTAATGTTTGATCTTTTACATGACACTTAGATCTTTGTGGCCCATACAGGAAGCTAAAGAGGTTGAGTTGTCAATACTGGAGTTGAGCTAATGGTTTAAATGGCTCTGAGCACTATGGGACAACTTCTGAGGTCATCAGTCCCTAGAACATAGAACTACTTAAACCTAACTAACCTAAGGACATCACACACACCCATGCCCGAGGAAGGATTCGAACCTGCGACCATAGCGGTTGCGCGGTTCCAAACTGTAGCGCCTAGAACCGCTCGGCCACCCCGGCCAGCTACTGGAGTTGATGAGTGCCCGGAGAGCCAATTTAAATACGTTTCAGTTGGTTGTTGAGTGGCTGGAGTAGTGGTTCTACATCTACATCTACATTTATACTCCGCAAGCCAGCCAACGGTGTGCCACTGTCATTACCTCCATTTCCTGTTCCAGTCTCGTATGGTTCGAGGGGAGAACGAGTGCCGGAAAGCCTCCGTGCGCGCTCGAATCTCTTTAATTTTACATTCCTGATCTCCTCGGGAGGTATAAGTAGGGGGAAGTGTAAGTAGGATGTTTAGGTTTTTACACTCCGGGAAATGGAAAAAAGAACACATTGACACCGGTGTGTCAGACCCACCATACTTGCCCCGGACACTGCGAGAGGGCTGTACAAGCAATGATCACACGCACGCCACAGCGGACACACCAGGAACCGCGGTGTTGGCCGTCGAATGGCGCTAGCTGCGCAGCATTTGTGCACCGCCGCCGTCAGTGTCAGCCAGTTTGCCGTGGCATACGGAGCTCCATCGCAGTCTTTAACACTGGTAGCATGCCGCGACAGCGTGGACGTGAACCGTATCTGCAGTTGACGGACTTTGAGCGAGGGCGTATAGTGGGCATGCGGGAGGCCGCGTGGACGTACCGCCGAATTGCTCAACACGTGGGGCGTGTGGTCTCCACAGTACATCGATGTTGTCGCCAGTGGTCGGCGGAAGGTACACGTGCCCGTCGACCTGGGACCGGACCGCAGCGACGCACGGATGCACGCCAAGACCGTAGGATCCTACGCAGTGCCGTAGGGGACCGCACCGCCACTTCCCAGCAAATTAGGGACACTGTTGCTCCTGGGGTATCGGCGAGGACCATTCGCATCCGTCTCCATGAAGCTGGGCTGCGGTCCCGCACACCGTTAGGCCGTCTTCCGCTCACGCCCCAACATCGTGCAGCCCGCCTCCAGTGGTGTCGCGACAGGCGTGAATGGAGGGACGAATGGAGACGTGTCGTCTTCAGCGATGAGAGTCGCTTCTGCCTTGGTGCCAATGATGGTCGTATGCGTGTTTGGCGCCGTGCAGGTGAGCGCCACAATCAGGACTGCATACGACCGAGGCACACAGGGCCAACACCCGGCATCATGGTGTGGGGAGCGATCTCCTACACTGGCCGTACACCACTGGTGATCGTCGAGAGGACACTGAATAGTGCACGGTACATCCAAACCGTCATCGAACCCTTCGTTCTACCATTCCTAGACCGGCAAGGGAACTTGCTGTTCCAACAGGACAATGCACGTCCGCATGTATCCCGTGCCACCCAACATGCTCTAGAAGGTGTAAGTCAACTACCCTGGCCAGCAAGATCTCCAGATCTGTCCCCCATTGAGCATGTTTGGGACTGGATGAAGCGTCGTCTCACGCGGTCTGCACGTCCAGCACGAACGCTGGTCCAACTGAGGCGCGAGGTGGAAATTGCTTGGCAAGCCGTTCCACAGGACTACATCCAGCATCTCTACGATCGTCTCCATGGAAGAATAGCAGCCTGCATTGCTGCGAAAGGTGGATATACACTGTACTAGTGCCGACATTGTGCATGCTCTGTTGCCTGTGTCTATGTGCTTGTGGTTCTGTCAGTGTGATCATGTGATGTATCTGACCCCAGGAATGTGTCAATAAAGTTTCCCCTTCCTGGAACAATGAATTCACGGTGTTCTTATTTCAATTTCCAGGAGTGTATATTGGTAACGCCACGTAGCGCTCTGTATGAGAATCACCAGCTGTGCTGTGTGCAGTCTGTGGCTGGTTTGCATTGTTGTTGGCCATTGTAGTGTTGGGTAGCTGGGTGTTAACAGCGCGTAGCGTTGCGCAGTTGGGGGTGACCCGCCAGCAGTGGTGGATGTGGGGAGAGAGATGGCGGAATTTTGAGAGCGGATGATCTGGACGTGTGTCCATCAGAGACAGTACATTTGTAAGACTGGATGTCATGAACTGCTATATATATTATGACTTTTGAACACTATTAAGACAAATACATTGTTTGTTCTCTATCAAAATCTTTCAGTTGCTAACTATGCCTATCAGTAGTTAGTGCCTTCAGTAGTTTGAATCTTTTATTTAGATGGCAGTAGTGGCGCTCGCTGTATTGCAGTAGTTCGAGTAACGAAGATTTTTGTGAGGTAAGTGATTTGTGAAAGGTATAGATTATTGTTAGTCAGGGCCATTGTAGGGATTTTTGAAAGTCAGATTGCATTGCGCTAAAAATATTGTGCGTCAGTTTAGTGTTGATCAGAATAGGTAAAGACCGAAATGTCTGACTACGTTCAGTTTTGCTCAGCTGTTTGAAAATCAAATAATGTAAGAGATTTAACAGCACAGTAAATGATTAATTTTTCTAAGGGGACGTTTCAGAAGCAGTATATTCGATACCTCATCCAGAAACGCACCCTCTGGAAACCTGGACAGCAAGATACATCGCGATGCAGAGCACCGCTCTTGCAGAGTCTGCCACATGAGTTTGCTAAACATCTCAGTAACGCTATCACGCTTACCAAATAACCCTGCGACGAAACGCACCGCTCTTCTTTGGATCTTCTCTAACTCCTCTGTCAACCCAACCTGGTACGGTTGGTTCAAATGCCTCTAAGCACTATGGGACTTAACATCAGTCCCCTAGACTCAGAACTACTGAAACCTAACTAAACTATGGATATCACACACATCCATGCCCGAGGCAGGATTCGAACCTGTGACCGTCGCAGCAGCGCGGTTCCGGTCTGAAGCGCTAGAACCGCTCGGCCACAACGGTCGGCCCTGGTACGGATCCCACATTGATGAGCAATACTCAAGTTTAAGTGGAACGAGTGTTTTGTAAGCCACCTCCTTTGTTGATGGACTACATTTTCTAAGGACTCCCCCAATGAATCTCAACCTGACACCCGCCTTACCAACAATTAATTTTATATGATCATTCCACTTCAAATCGTTCCGTACGCATACTCCCAGATATTTTACAGAAGTAACTGCTGCCAGTGTTTGTTCCCCTATCATATAATCATACAATAAACGATCCTTTTTTCTATGTATTCGCAATACATTACATTTGTCTATGTTAAGGGTCAGTTGCCACTCCCTGCACCAAGTGCCTACCCGCCGCAGATCTTCCTGCATTTCACTGCAATATTCTAATGCTGCAACTTCTCTGTATACTACAGCATCATCCGCGAAAAGCCGCATGGAACATCCGACACTATCTACTAGGTCATTTATACAGGGTTATTACAAATGACTGAAGCGATTTCACAGCTGTACAATAACTTTATTATTTGAGATATTTTCACAATGCTTTGTACACACATACAAAAACTCAAAAAGTTTTTTTAGGCATTCACAAATTTTCGATATGTGCCCCTTTAGGGATTCGGCAGACATCAAGCCGATAATCAAGTTCCTCCCACACTCGGCGCAGCATGTCCCCATCAATGAGTTCGAAAGCATAGTTGATGCGAGCTCGCAGTTCTGGCACGTTTCTTGGTAGAGGAGGTTTAATCACTGAATCTTTCACATAACCCCACAGAAAGAAATCGCATGGGGTTAAGTCGGGAGAGCGTGGAGGCCATGATATGAATTGCTGATCATGATCTCCACCACGACCGATCCATCGGTTTTCCAATCTCCTGTTTAAGAAATGCCGAACATCATGATGGAAGTGCGGTGGAGCACCATCCTGTTGAAAGATGAAGTCGGCGCTGTCGGTCTCCAGTTGTGGCATGAGCCGATTTTCCAGCATGTCCGCGGGCTACGCGTGAAACTTGCACGCACGCGTTCAACCGTTTCTTCGCTCACTGCAGGCCGACCCGTTGATTTCCCCTTACAGAGGCATCCAAAAGCTTTAAACTGCGCATACCATCGCCGAATGGAGTTAGCAGTTGGTGGATCTTTGTTGAACTTCGTCCCGAAGTGTCGTTGCACTGTTATGACTGACTGATGTGAGTGCATTTCAAACACGACATACGATTTCTCGGCTCCTGTCGCCATTTTGTCTCACTGCGCTCTCGAGCGGTCTGGCGGCAGAAACCTGAAGTGCGGCTTCAGCCGAACAAAACTTTATGAGTTTTTCTACGTATCTGTAGTGTGTCGTGACCATATGTGAATGAATGGAGCTACAGTGAATTTATGAAATCGCTTCAATCATTTGTAATAGCCCTGTATATACTGTGAAAAGCAATGGTCCCATAATACTCCCCTGTGGTATGCCAGAGGTTACTTTATCGTCTGTAGATGTCTCTCCATTGAGAAAAACATGCTGCGTTCTGTTTTCTAAAATCTCTTCAATCCAGCCACACAGCTGGTCTGATATTCCGTAGGTTCTTACGTTGTTTATCAGGCAACAGTGCGGAACTGTACCGAATTCCTTCCGGAAGTCAAGGAAAATGGCATCTACCTGGGAGCCTGTGTCTAATATTTTCTGGGTCTCATGAATAAATGAAGCGATTTGGATCTCACGCGATCGTAGTTTCCGGAATCCATGTTGATTCCTACAGAGTAGATTCTGGGTTTCCTGCAATGACATGATACGCGAGCAAAAAACATGTTCTAAAATTCTACAACACATCGATATCAGAGATATAGGCCTATAGTTTTGCGCGTCTGCTCGAGGACCCTTCTTGAAAATTGGAACTACCTGTGCTCTTTTCAAATCATTTGGAACCTTCCCTTCCTCTAGAGACTTGCAGTACACGGCTGTTAGAAAGGGGGCAACTTCTTTAGCGTACTCTGTGTAGAATCGAATTGGTATCCCGTCAGGTCCAGTAGACTTGCCTCTGTTGAGTGATTTCAGTTGCTTTTCTATTCCTTGGACACTTATTTCGATGTTAGCCATGTTTTCGTTCGCGCGGGGATTTAGAGAAGGAACTGCAGTGCGGTCTTCCTCTGTGAAATAGCCGCCTGAGCTGTTTCAGTGTAAGGTAAAACTTTGTTTTTCCAGTAACTCTATGGACCATTTTGGCCCACGAATCATGCAGAGGGTTAATTCACATAAAGAGCTGTAGTACTGCGTCACAAAATAAATTCCGAGAGAGCAAACCATTATTCCATTTCTCTCTTGTGCAATACCTGTCAAATCAAAGTGTGCCATTGGAAAGGTCCTGGATGTAGACATCTCACATGCAGTCCATACTTAATTGTATGCTATTTTACTCCTCGGTGTACGCGAGGGATCACTGCTTCATCACACGCCTGAGGGACCGTCACGCTCAAAGAAGTGCAAGCTGGGAAATGCTCCACGATCGTTTTTCTTTTGAACTGCCTGAACTGAGTTGATTGATTATTAGGGTGCTCTGCCGATTTTTTTTTCATTTTCTGCAGTTTATTTCGACGACGGACCCAAACGTTTACTTCGCGTCGTTCAAGTTTTGCTGTTATGTGTACTCGTTGCCTGAACACGAGCCAGACTGTGAACTATTGTTCATCTCACCGCGCCATTTATAGCCGAATTCCGTTCGTTGCTTTTTTGTTTCTCACGGCTTCCACTGGCATTCAGTGAAACGCAAATTGTTTCAGCGTTTTCTGACATCTTTATTTCGGCAGACTGCTTAACTATATTACACAAACAACAAAGCGAATCAGCTGTAGCCAATTACTGCCTCAAATATAACGTAAAATAATTATGAAATGAAATACGAGGAGACAAGTATACTGGTGCAAAGCATAATTCAGGGGTCTATCGAAATAAAATAGGGACAAAACCTATTAACGTGGACGGAGATTTCAATTTAAATAACGTTTGGCGTCCGGCATTCAATTATTTTAAATCTCGCCGACCATCACATCCGTTAGAGTTTGAGAAATTGCATCTCACGGATTATCAGTTCGAGGAGTCCAACTCGGCTACTTTTTTGTGTTTCAATGGTCGGTCGTAATTCCTTTGTCTGGATTATTGCAGCCTGCGACCAATTTCTCTCTTCCGCTAACCTCCACCAAATGGCTCTAAGGACTATGGGACTTAACATCTAAGGTCATCAGCTCCTAGAACTTAGAACTACTTAAACCTAATTAACCTAAGGACATCACACACATCCATGCCCGAGGCAGGATTCAAACCCGTGACCGTAGCAGCCGCTCGGTTCCGGACTGAAGCGCCTAGAATTGCTCGCCCACAGCGGCCGGCAAGCTCTTTAGCTCAGAGTAGTACTTGCGCCTATGTCGTCAGCTACTCATTAGAACTACGCTATTCTCTGGCATCCCCTACACTTTTTCTTCTACAGAGCCGTCTAGCAGTACGGAGAGTATTCCCTGCTGTCTTAGCACATGTCCTGTCATACCACCCTTCTTCCTGTCACTGCTTGGCATATGTTCCTTGTTTCACCGATTCTACGGAGAAACTCCTCATTCGTTATCTCTGTGGCATGTCATTTAAAACTCTTCGATTCTCTTCTTTTATGGTTTCCGCACTGTCCATGATTCATCACCATAAAATTATGTGCTCCAAAGGTACACTATCACAAATTTATTCCTCAAATCCAGTGCTAATTTGATACCAGTAGACGTCTCTGTGGCAGGAACATCCTGAACGCCTTTGCTAGCCTGATATTTATGTCCTCTTTGCTTCGTCCTTCATGGATTATTTTGTTTCCAGGACAGCAGAATTCCTTAACTTCAGCTACTTTGTACATTCCAATTCTGATTTTAAATTTCTCGCTGCTCACATTTCTGCTACTTCTCGTTGCGTTTGTCGTTATACGATCTACTCTCAGTCCACATTCTATACTCGTTAGACCTTTCCATTCAGCATATCCTCATCATTTTCATTTTCATCAACAAACCTTATCATTCATTTCGTTTCACACACAATTTTAATCACACTCTTGAATCCTTGAATCTTTCTTTTATTTCTGTCATTGCTTGTTCGATGTGTATATTGATCTGCTTGCCTGTCTTACATTCTTTTTAATCCGAGCACTTCGTTTTTGATCTTCGAATCTTATTGTTGCCTCTATAAACAGTGGCATGAAACTAATAGCAGCTCACAGTAGAGTCCAGGCAGCGATTACATATAACAGGAATACTGACAGCACCTGAAAAGAATATTGTGGAGTAAACGGAGACTACTCTGCAGAGTTCCTGAAGGCACATTATTAATGCACTCAAAGTTGATCATTTACCCACTGTCATGTGAGAAAAGGCCAAAAATGAGAGACGTTCGGTCGCTGCCTGATTATTTGATATGTGTGATTATGTGGAAAGTACAAGGAAAACGGCAGGTGATCTTTGGTCATACGACGTCAGGTAACGGGACAGATATTGGTACCGACGTTGTTGTTCAGTTGATGTTGGGACTGTTAGTTAATGGCAGCTACCCATTACGTTGCATTGTTTCTTCCAATCCATTTCTTTCCTTTGTCATAGCCACGAGGAGTCCACTTTTCTTTTCATAATTTGCAAAATTTATTTTATTTCCGTTTTGTGGCCGGGTACACAGTTATCAGGTAATGTAAGGGACGGAAGCGTTTTACGCCATGAATCTGCGAAACGTGTAAGGCTTGTTCCGTATTTTAACGTATTTAAATTGTTTGTGCATTCAGTCTTTTGAGGAAGAGTTGAGACTAAATTGAAAAACCGCCTAAAAGTCAGAGAGTCAGCCTAGTGTAGCAGACGAACGGTTCTAAGTCGGCCTCGCGGACTCTTCCCTTGTGCGGCACACCACCTCCTGTCTCACTTGCTAAACCCATGAGTTATTCGACCAGGTTACCAATGAAGCAATGATGGTGGTGATATGTATATGTTTTTATACCTAACTGAGCAGTATTTGCTCTGGTATATTTGGCAGAAATGGGCTAGGACGTGACATAACTCCTATAATCTAACACTAATGTTCATTTGAGAAGGAAAAAGTAACAACTTCGAGATGTGTCGAGCAGCTAACACTAATAATACTTACTGTACTTGGCCTGTCATTTAAATTTGTTTTACAGTATTCAGAATACTTCCAATAAATAAATAGTCCTTCCACGAGAAGCCTATTTTTTACGTTGACTGAGTGCTCATGATTGCTAAGTTGTACAGATTACACGGTCTTCGGGCAGCTTTATACACTGATGTTGATGTACTCTACTAACAATTTCTTATAAATTAGCTCCTTCTGAACCATATGTGGATCTCAAATTATACTGTCGTTGTGTAAAACGAATGCCCTAGTAACAAGTTCAGTGAAGGTGCTTCTCTCTTGCGCTTTCTTTCGTTCGCTCTAATGATATTCCCTGTGTCAGCTGAATGGCTTTTTGCCATCGCCAAGGTAAGCAAGTGTGATGCTGGAGGAAGTCAGTGTTCCTGCCTCGTATTTGACCCTTTTACACTCAACTGCATGGTGCTTCTGGCAGTCGGACGCTCGAAGAGGTGCACTTACAGAGAGAACACTTCTTTCAGTAATTTTTTCATACCATGACACCATATACGACGTATCTAGCTACACTGCGTACTATAATGTTTCACCTGTAAAGTAGTAGGACACTAGACAGAACTTTTCGGGAATGTAAATAGGTACAGAAAGTCACAAATGCCCAGTCGAATTCGGAATTTCAAATGACAAGAAATACTCGCAGCTATACTCATTAAATCAGATTCCTCCCCACAGACAGCTACAAAACCAAGCTTATACGGACATGCATTTACTGAATCTAAGTTTACAACCCAAGAAACATGCCACCAACGAAGGCAAGATGTAACTGTTAGAATTCTTTATAAGAAACGTGACTAAAGGAACCTAAAAACTATCGTCCAATTTCCTTACTGACATCTACTTCTGTTTTTCTTTTATTTTTAAATAACCGGAAAGCAAATGTACCCGGGCATAATCCTTGGTCTAAGGGTAACGATCGTGGTAACGGGTTCGGACCCAGCCATCCCTTAAATTTTGAATAAAAATCATCAGCATTGGCGGTCAAAGGCCTCCGGCATAATAAGTTACCCCATTCTGCCAACGCCCTTGGTAATGAGGGAGGAGGAGTGGACAGAACTTCAGAGCACTTTCTTGCCCTTGGGGTGGAAAAATGCTCTTAAAGTCCAGGAGAAGCAGCAATTATCAACGGCAAGAGGATGCACGAGGCAATGGAAACCACTGCATAAAAAGAACATAATGTGTATCTACGGAACATGTGGCCTGTAACTGAAAAAGTGTCATGATGATCTCTCCATTGGCAAAAGGTTCTGGTGTAGTCCCCCATTCGGGAGGGGACTACCACGGCGGAAGAAACTATGAGAAAAAGATTAAATAACCGACGAAAGGTTAACATTCCACGAGCCTGGATGTGAAATGTCCGAGGTTTGGACGTAGTAGGGAAGCTATAAAATCTGAAAAGGGGAAGAGAAAAGCTCAGTCTAGATATAATGGGGGTCAGTGAAATGAAATGGGAAGAAGACAAAGATTTCAGGTCAGATGAGTATAGAGTAATATCAAAATGATATATGCGAGTGGGATTCGTTATGAAGAGGAATCTAGAGTCCAGAGGGTGTTACTGTGAGCAGTTCGGCGATAGGGTCGTTTTCTTCAGGATAAATACCAAACCAACACTGACAACGACATCTTAGTTATATATGCCGACGTCGTAAGATGAGGATGAAGAGATAGAGAAAATATAGGAGGATACTGACCGGGTAATTCAGTATGTAAAGGGAGATGAAAATCTAGTAGTAATGGGGGGCTGGAACGCGTATGTAGGGACAAGAGTACAAGAAAGTATTACGGGAGAATATGGGCTAGGTTCTAGGAATCAGAAGAATCAGGAATATTAATTGTGTCCTGCATTAAATTTAATCTAGTAAAAGCGAATAATCCGTTCAAGAATCATAACAGAAGGAAGTGTACTTGGAAAAGGCCGGACATACGGGAAGATTTCAGTTAGATTACAGCAGATGAGGCAGAGATTCCGTAATCACATACTGGATTGTAAGACGTAAGAAGCAGTAGATATGGACTCGGATCAAAATTTAGTAATGATGGATAATAGCCTGAAACTTAGGAGATTAGCCAGGAAGACTCAACACGCAAAGACGAGGTATAAGAAAATACTAAGCAATGAGCAGATACGCTGCAAGTTCTCTGAGGCTATATATATCGTGTTAATGAATAACTCAGCAGCCAGTTCAGTGGAAAAGGAATGACTATTTCTAAATAGGTCAATCGCACAAGGCGAAAAGAAAAAAAAACATAGGCACTAAGAAGGTAATTGCGCAGAAACCAAGGGAAACAGAATAAATACTTCGGGTGATCGATGAAAGAAGGAAAAATAAGAACGTTCGGAGAAATTCCGGAATACAGAAATACAGATCGTTGAGGAATAAAACTCAACAGGAAGTGCAGCGAAGCTAAGATGAAACGACTGCATGAAAATTCTGAAGAAATTTGAAAAGATGTGATTGTCGGAGGGACTAGCTCAGCTTATAGAAAAGTAAAAACGAACTTCGGTGAAATTAATAGCAAGAGTGCTAACACTAAGTGTGGAATTGGAATTCCACGATTAAACGAAGACAATAGAACGGATAGTTGGAAAGAGTACATTGAAGGTCTCCTTGGGGGGGTATATTTGTCTGATGTGATAGAAGAAGAAACAGGAGTCGACGTAGAAAATATAGGGTATCCAGTATTAGAAATAGAATTTAAAAGAGCTTTGGAAGACTTAAGATCAAATAAGGCAGAAGGGATAAATAACATTCCATCAAGAATTTCGAAAATCAACTGGAGGGTGGGGCATGGCAAAGAAACGAATATTCACGTTGGTGTGTAGAGTGTATGATTCTGGCGATATACCATCAAATTTCCGGAAAAAATCCCATCTACATAATACCGAAGACGGAATGAACTAAAAAGTGCGAGAATTATCGCACATTCAGCTTAAAAGCTCACGCATCCAAGTTGCTGACAAGAATAATGGGGGAGAAGATCTGGAAAGGAAATTGAGGATGTGTTAGATGACTGGCTTTGGAAAGTAAAGGCATCAGAGAGGCAGCTCTAACCTTGCGGTTGATACTGGAGCGAGACCATAGAAAAATCAAGACACGTTCATAGGAAAAGCTTTCGACAATGTCTAATGGAGCAACACATTCATAATTTTGAGGAAAATAGGCATAAGCTATAGGGAGAGACGAATAAAATACCACATATACAAGAATCAAGAGAGAATAATAAGTGGGGAAGACCAAGAACGAACTGCTCGCATTAAAAATGGTGTAAGACAGGGATGGAGTCTTGTGCTATGACTATTCAATCTATACATCGTAGAAGGAGTGATGGAAAAAAGGAAAGGTTCGAGACGGGAAATGAAGTTCAAGGCGAAACGATACCAATGATAAGATTTCCTGATTACGTTATTACCCTGAGTGAAAGTGAAGAGGGAATATTGGATCTGCTGAGTGGACTGAAAATTCTAATGAGTGCAGAATAAGGACTCAAACAAAATCGAAGAAGAACTAATGTAATGAAAAATAGAGAAATGAGAACAGGGACAAACTTAACATCAGGACTGGTGACCACGAAGCAGATGAAGTTAAGAGATCCTGGTACCGAGGCAGCAAAACCCATTACGGACGGAGCAAGGAGGACATGGAATGCAGATTATCACTGGGAATAAGGGCATTCCTGGCAAGAGAACTCTACTAACATCAAACATAAGCCTTAATTTAAGGAATGAATTTCTTAGAATATACGTCTGGAGCACAGCATTGAATGGTAGTGGAACGTGGGCTGTGGGAAAATCGAAGCAGAAGAGAATGGAGGCATTTCAGATGTGATGCTACAGACGAATACTGAAAATTAGGTGGGCTGATAAGGTAAAGAATGAGGATGTTCTGCACACAATTGGAGAGGAAAGGAATATCTGGAAATCACTGAAAAGAAGAACGGACAGGGTGACAGGACATTTGTTAAGATATCAGGAGATAACTTCCATTGTACAAGAGGAAGCAGTAGAGGCTAAACTGTAGAGGAAGACCGAGATTAGAATATATTCAGCAAATAACTGAGGTCCTAGGTTGCAAATGCTACTCTGAGATGGAATGATTGTCACGAGAGAGGAATTCGTGGCGACCAGCTTCAAACCAGTCACAAGACTGATGACTCAAAGAAAAGAAAAACGTATACTCAAGGATGGTCTCACATTTATGTAGAAATATTTCTCCTCTGACATCACAGTTTGGACGCCAGGCAGAGAACGCTATTTGCTCCGCAAATATTACAAGTCTTAAATAATAAAAAATCGCTAGTTTTATGACCTCTCCATAGCGTTTGATTGCGTAGACCATGTTATTCTCTTAAAATGATTTAATGTTTTAGTAACTGATGGCTTTACACACTTGTTTGAATCAGAAAAAACCCAATACAAGAACGTTTGCAAAATAATTTCAACAGTATTAGAAGTAGAGCAGTCTTTTGTGACGGGATAAATCACTACGGGAGTCCCTCTGGGTTTAAGTTTGGTCCGTTCGTTTTGATTTTGATATACAGTATTTTGGAGACAACGGTAGTATCATAATGAATGCTTTTAGTGAGAAAGCAATAGAAGATATTGTTAACAGTCTTTTCCAAATAACTTAAGTGGGTCTCTGAAAATGGGATCACCTTTGATTTTGAGAAAACATCCTAAAATACAACAAATCGACTTATACTAAGAATTTATGTAACACGTGAACAGAAGTCAGTAGAATGGTTTTAATGGTCCATACTTTTGGTGTAAATGTCAGGGAAAACTTGAACACGAGGAAACGTATTACTGAGCTGCTCAAACAACAAAGTTCTGGCCGATTCTAGGCGCTTCAGTCAGGAACCGCGCGACCGCCACGGTCGCAGGTTCGAATCCTGCCTCCGGCACGCATGTGTGTGATGTCCTTAGGTTAGTTAGGTTTAATTGATTCTACGTTCTAGGGGACTGATGACCTCAGATGTTAAGTCCCATAGTGCTCAGAGCCATTTGAACCATTTTAAGTTCTGGCACTTCTAGTCTTCGTGTAATTTCTAGCCCGTTTGTGTGTGCTTCTTTTTTCTTGTATTTCTTTTTTTAGTTTCATTTAATTTGAAGGTATATTTGCCCACAGCTAAGTGTTAACGATTCTCGTAGTCCTACGATATACTCATTGGTAAGCTCTGCAATAAAATTCATATACCTGTTTCTCAGTGACAAATTCATCTTATTGATGAGTTGATCAACGGACGTCTGCAGGAGATGCCTTATTCTTGCAAGGCATGGTGACTATCAGTAAAATAATACCTTTCGTGAAATTAGGCTAAGAAATCCGCATTGCCATTCCAAGGAACAAGTTATTTAATCATATTATTTGCGTATGAATTAATTTCACATGCATAACGATATTTCCACCGGTTGCCACCGCCAAATCGACTTCCTCCACCTCCATCATGTTGTATAATAGAAACACACTCGTATTAGTCAGGTTAGAGATCGTCTGACGTATATCCAGTCTACTAGAGAGTTGGTACATCACTGAACAGGCGCTCTCTTTGCGCTCGTGTGTCTTTTATGTGTTCTCTTCATGCTTTACTTGCCATGCTTGAAGCGAGATGTGTGTTCTGCATCCTCATAGAATTCAGTTGGGGATCATCGGATATGGAGGCACCCACTGTGCGCTGCATCATTTGCAACGAAAACAACGTATCCGTTCTGTAGGAGATTTTGGTCGGATGAGTTCCAGGTAAAAGTAACGGGAGTTACAAGCGGCTGTAACTCAATCAGCCGGCCGGTGTGGTCGAGCGGTTCTAGGCGCTTCAGTCCGTAACCGCGCTGCTGCTACGGTCGCAGGTTCGAATCCTGTTTCGGGCATGGATGTGTGTGATGTCCTTAGGTTAGTTAGGTTTAAGTAGTTGTAAGTTCTAGGGGACTGATGACCTCAGCTGTTAAGTCCCACAGTGCTCAGAGCCCTTCTTTGTAACTCAATCATTTTCTACGTTACATTCTTAAGATGAACATTGCTCCTCCGTACTGCCTGTAGTCCCCTTCTTGAATTAGACATGAGTCGTCTCCTTCTTATTTTTCTTCCTTTTCTTCTTTTCTTCCAGTAATAGGCCTCTGATCCATTCCGCCTTCCGGTCGACCGGCGTCTCTTTGGAACGTAGTATCATACTAGTCTTGATTTTCCTCCAACGTATTCTTATAGTTCTCCCATTTTCTTTCTGAAGAATGTTATCTTGTCATTCAGGGCAAAGAGGCTTAGTTCCTCACTAGTATATTAATTCTTTTTTCTGTCCTGTGTTAGACATCCGTTTACTGGTCGTAAAATTCTTATTCCCGATGCTTGTATTTGACTTCTTCTCCGGTTACTCATGCTTGGCTACCGTATTATGCACTGAAGTTTCTTTATGAAATTTATTCTTTAATGTCCTTCTTATTGTTCTACACATTAGTCTGTGCTTACTCAGCTCCTCCTTAACTTCATAGTTTCTATCATGTGTTATATCGCATCCTAGATACTGTTTTTGTTGTCTGAATGCCACAACTTTGGTGCTCCTTGTGGAGATGTTCACACTAAGTTTATTGACAACGTGGGTAAGTCTGTGTACCAGTATCTGCAATTCATCTTCTGCTTTCCCAAAGATAACTTGGTCGTCCACAAATAAAGGTGTGTATTAACTTTCCTCAATTCCCGTATTAAAACAATAGAGTTCACCTACCCACAATCGTGGGATGTTGTCAGCATAAATATTAAGCAGTAAAGGTGACAGACTGCCGACTTGATACAGGCCCTCGTTGATATTAATTGACTTACACAGTTCTTCAATCGTTTCTATTACTATCTTTGTACGATTACATAGACTTTCCGTAACATTAATTAACTGCCTGTAATAGCGCTGTTATCCTAAATCCCCCACAAATTCCTCCTCTTCACATGGTCACGAAGGCCTTTTTCACGGTCTATAACCGTAAGATGTGTTTCTATATTGAATCCTCTATGTTTCTGAATAACTTGGTTCAGCACAATTACATTATGAAGACCCTGAACTGAAGTCACATTGCTCCTCAAACAGCAAGGTTTCCGTAATTGCTTTCATTAACTGATTTACTAATTTTGTGTAAAGATTTTAGCCCGCTGTCATTATAGTGATTCCCATGTAATTAGTACAACTTCCTTCTCCCTTCAGGGGACTGATGACCATAGATGTTAAGTCCCATAGTGCTCAGAGCCATTTGAACCATTTTGAACCTTCTCCCTTCTGAAAAGCAGAAATCAGTTTCATTGTTGTGCAGTCTCATGGTATTTGGTATTGTACCGAACACAAATTCTAGATGAAGCAGCCTCAATTCTGGGGACTTTTCACCACACTTCAGTTTCGTGAGGATCATATCTATCCCTGCAGCTTCCGTATTTCTGCTGGTTTTCAGAACTTCTAATTCTTCCCTTGATGTTAAATCAACACTTACATTTTCGTTTATAAACTCTCTCTTGTTGTGTTTCATCACCTCATAACTCTTCTTATTTAATCCATTCTTCTCCTTTTATAAGATTCAATCATGCAACATCTCTTTCCATTTTCTTTAGGTGTTTGATCATCTTATAAGCAAACTGGTGATGTGCATGTAAATCGATTTTCTATTCCTGATAAATGTTTCCCATATTTTTCTATGAGTTTTCGTAATTTTCTTTTCTATTTCGTTTCTTATCTACCGAGATACGTATTTGCGCCACTGTCTTTAGCTAGAATTTCATGGTAAGCTTGGTTCCTTTCTTTTACTGTTTGCTTTATTTCATCCGTAAATCTTGGCAGTCTATCCTAGACTCTGCAGTGTCTCCTGGCATATTAGGTGATCCATCAATTCAAGGGTCTTCTGCCAGCTCGAAATGTAGAGCTTGCATAATATTTCGGTGAACAGAAGTGTCAATATCGTCAGTTATACTGACTTACTGACCACCTGGACGCCTTCTTCCGTGGTTCTTGCCGGCTGACCGGTGCGTCGTCAATGCCGGATGGTACGAGTTGCAGATGAAGAGATGGTTTCATGGACACGTGTGACCCGCGACCCCCGACGCAACAGAGTGGTTGCAGCCACTTCGTCTGCTCTGTCTGCCACTTCGTTGTGTTTGCTGTGTGCCACGTCCATAACTGGACACATTGCTGGTTCTGAAGCTTCGCTGAGACTGTATCCACAGTCCCAGTTGATGAGATGATACCTGCTCCGTATGCCGATGGGCTCTAAAGCGACGCTGTCGCAGTAGGTCGACGTTTTTGCTGAAAGCCTGGAGCATTCGTATTCCATCTTGTGAGTCTCGGATGAACAGCGCTCAGTGATAGGGAAGTTTAAACCACTGTCGAATGTACTGCTAGTGTTCTCGGCAGCGATCTTCGACGGTGCGCACTGTCTCGCCACAATACGAGGCACACAATACGAGGACATTCCTTAAAGCGCATAAAGTGAGATGATCTCTATGGAAATTTACACGTCGCCAAATTTGTCAGACGTGCATTTAATGTACAGCATAGTAGGACGTGGTGCATGGGAAGCTGATCAAATGTACAGGGAAAATGATTCTGCAAATTGGCTATACTATGATTAATTAAAATCTCCCGCAGCTCTTCTCTACCTGTAAGTGAAGACTAACCTCAGTAACCGGTGCAGGGACTTTCGTACGGTTTTCACTAATAGATAGAGTGATTCATGCACCAGGCAAGTCATACGGCTGTAGACACCGGCAGGTTATAATTAAGGTGCGGCTACTCGTGAAGGTCTTTGGTCGTCTGTAGCTATCCAATTACAGCGAAACTCAATAGTTATACTAATGTGTTCATGTAGGACCGGTTTACGCAGGAAAAGAAAATAGTTCGAATTTTGGACACCAGGAGCATATCTGGCGATGTAAAATGTCCATACGACTGTATGACATCCGGCTGTCATTTGACAAGCAATAACTTGAGTGAACAGTATGGCAATAGAGAATAGCGACCGCGCAGTGTTAGTGATACTGGTGAAGGGTAGCAATTAGAATGCTGCATTGAGAGAATATCGCTGACTGAAAGATCTGAGCACAGGCCCACAGGCCCAGTGTCATTAAATGATAATGAAAATTGAAAACGCAGGTGAGCTTGGTGTGACACCTGGAAGAGGATGGCGTCCTGTTCCGGTGGATATTATTGACGAGGTCACTGTTGCTGTAATGGCCATGCAGCGTGTGCCCTGGGCAGTGCTGGCGCACGTGCAGTCTCACGAGAATTTTCTCTCCCGCGGTCGCTAGTACATAGAGTTTTGCGGTCTATTTTACACCGGTAACTGAATAAGCAAAGAAGGGAAGGCAGAAAGGTGGAAGGAGTATATAGAGGGTTTATACAAGGGCGATGTACTTGAGGACAATATTATGGAAAGGGAAGAGGATGTAGATGAAGACGAAACGGGAGATAAGATACTGCGTGAAGAGTTTGACAGAGCACTGAAAGACCTGAGTCGAAACAAGGCCCCGGGAGTAGACAACATTCCATCAGAACTACTGATGGCCTTGAGAGAGCTAGTCCTAACAAAACTCTACCATCTGGTGAGCAAGATGTATCAGACAGGTGAAATACCCTCAGACGTCAAGAAGAATATAATAATTCCAATCCCAAAGAAAGCAGGTGTTGAAACATGTGAAAATTACCGAACTATCAGTTTAATAAGTCACAGCTGCAAAATACTAACGCGAATTCTTTACAGACGAATGGAAAAACTGGTAGAAGCGGACCTCGGGGAAGATCAGTTTGGATTCCGTAGAAATGTTGGAACACGCGAGGCAATACTAACCTTACGACTTATCTTGGAAGAAAGATTAAGAAAAGGTAAACCTACGTTTCTAGCATTTGTAGACTTAGAGAAAGCTTTTGACAATGTTAACTGGAATCCTCTCTTTCAAATTCAGAAGGTGGGAGGGGTAAAATACAGGGAGCGAAAGGCTATTTACAATTTGTACACAAACCAAATGGCAGTTATAAGAGTTGAGGGGCATGAAAGGGAAGCAGTGGTTGGGAAGGGAGTGAGACAGGGTTGTAGCCTCTCCCCGATGTTATTCAATCTGTATATTGAGCAAGCAGTAAAGGAAACAAAAGAAAAATTCGGAGTAGGTATTAAAATTCATGGAGAAGAAGTAAAAACTTTGAGGTTCGCCGATGACATTGTAATTCTGTCAGAGGCAGAAAAGGACTTGGAAGAGCAGTTGAACGGAAAGGACAGTGTCTTGAAAAGAGGATATAAGATGAACATCAACAAAAGCAAAACGAGGATAATGGAATGTAGTCAAATTAAATCGGGTGATCCTGAGGGAATTATATTAGGAAATGAGACACTTAAAGTAGTAAAGGAGTTTTGCTGTTTAGGGAGTAAAATAACTGATGATGGTCGAAGTAGAGAGGATATAAAATGTAGACTGGCAATGGCAAGGAAAGCGTTTCTGAAGAAGAGAAATTTGTTAACATCGAGTATAGATTTAAGTGTCAGGAAGTCGTTTCTGAAAGTATTTGTATGGAGTGTAGCCATGTATGGAAGTGAAACATGGACGATAACTAGTTTGGACAAGAAAAGAATAGAAGCTTTCGAAATGTGGTGCTACAGAAGAATGCTGTTTGTATAAAGCGTTTATTTTGCATTTTGTTTACGACCTTCCACTAAGGAAGGGATTCTATTTGTGTTTATCTGCTCTGCATGGTAACTAACAGTTCTTGATAAAACTTTACGTAGTTTTCGTGTTAGATTTCTTAGTGTTTTCTTGATCGTTTAGAACAGAAAGCGCCCTAAAACCGTCTTTTGTTTGTTTCGCGGCCGTTAGCCACTAGTCACTTGAATCAGCAGTTGTCTTGTGACAGCCAGAGCGAGAGCACCAGCAGCAGCGAGTACTGTTTGTATAAAGCGTTTTTGTACTTATTTGCTGCGCTTAGCTTTTAAATAGTTTTTCTGGGAAAACCTAGCGTAGTTTTCGCGTCTCCTATTTCAGTGAGTGTTTCTTGATTATCAGAGTAGCTCATCAGAAGATTATCTTGGGAATTTGTCACCGTATAGAGTAGGGTAAACATAGTCATGTGTAGGGACTGTGGTTGTTGTGAGCGGACGCAAGGAGAATTGGCCACTCTTCGGGGGCAGGTGGAGGCTTTGTCTGTCAGGCTCATCGAGCTCGAGGCGCAGGCGTCGGCTCGTAGTGGCGTTGGGGCAACTGTGGTGAGACCTATGCCTACTTCGGTGGCCTTGGAATCACATGGAACCCCTGATGTCGCTGCGTCTTCCGGCAGTGAGCATCTTACCGGTCAGCCATCACTCCAGGGTGAATGGCGGACAGTGGTGGGCTCGCGCGTGCCTGGCCGAAAGGCGAAGGTGGGATCTGGCCGCGTGCCAGCTGCCTTACCCCTTTCCAACAGGTACGGGGTGCTTCCTGGTGGTGATGACATCGTTTCCGAGCCACCACAGGATGCCTCGCCTGTTGGGCCAGTGGCCGATTCTCCGGCAAGGTCCCGACAGTCACAGAGGGCGGGCCTATTAGTTATAGGGAGCTCCAACGTTAGGCGGGTTATGGAGCCCCTCAGGAAAATAGCGGGTAGGTCGGGGAAGAATGCCAGTGTGCACTCGGTGTGCTTGCCGGGGGGTCTCGTCCGTAATGTGGAGGAGGCCCTTCCGGCAGCTATTGAACGCACTGGGTGTGACCGGCTGCAGATAGTAGCACATGTCGGAACGAATGACGCCTGCCGCTTGGGTTCTGAGGCCATCCTTGGTTCCTTCCGGCGGCTGGCTGATTTGGTGAAGACAACCAGCATCGCACGCGGAGTGCAAGCTGAGCTTAATATCTGCAGCATAGTGCCCAGAGTCGATCGCGGTCCTCTGGTTTGGAGCCGTGTGGAGGGTCTAAACCAGAGGCTCAGACGACTCTGCGACTATAATGGTTGCAAATTCATCGACCTCCGTTATTGGGTGGAGAACTGTAGGGCCCCCCTAGACAGGTCAGGCGTGCACTACACACCGGAAGCAGCTACTAGGGTAGCAGAGTACGTGTGGCGTGCACACGGGGGTTTTTTAGGTTAGAGGGACCCCCCCTTGGGCGAAACGATAAAATACCTGACGGCTTACCAGAGAGGACATTATCATCGTTGATAAAGAGCGTCCGTCCTCAGAGACCAAAAACAGGAAAAGTTAACGTAATATTGGTAAACTGCAGGAGTATCCAGGGCAAGGTTCCTGAATTAGTATCTCTTATTGAAGGAAATAGTGCGCATATAGTATTAGGAACGGAAAGTTGGTTAAAACCGGAAGTGAACAGTAACGAAATCCTAGACACAGAATGGAATATATACCGCAAGGATAGGATAAACGCCAATGGTGGAGGAGTATTTATAGCAGTAAAGAATTCAATAATATCCAGTGAAGTTATTAGCGAATGCGAATGTGAAATAATCTGGGTTAAGTTAAGTATCAAAGGTGGGTCAGATATGATAGTCGGATGCTTCTATACACCACCTGCATCAGCAACCGTAGTAGTTGAGCGCCTCAGAGAGAACCTGCAGAACGTCGTGAAGAAGTTTCGTGATCATACTATTGTAATAGGGGGAGACTTCAATCTACCAGGTATAGAATGGGATAGTCACACAATCAGAACTGGAGCCAGGGACAGAGACTCTTGTGACATTATCCTGACTGCCTTGTCCGAGAATTACTTCGAGCAGATAGTTAGAGAACCAACTCGTGAAGCTAACGTTTTAGACCTCATAGCAACAAATAGACCGGAACTTTTCGACTCCGTGAATGTAGAAGAGGGTATCAGTGATCATAAGTCAGTGGTTGCATCAATGACTACAAGTGTAATAAGAAATGCCAAGAAAGGAAGGAAAATATATTTGCTTAACAAGAGTGATAGGGCACAAATCGCAGAATGTCTGAGTGATCACCATCAAACGTTCATTTCTGAGGAAGAGGATGTGGAACAAAAATGGAAAAAATTCAGAAACATCGTCCAGTACGCCTTACATAAGTTCGTACCGACTAAGGTCCAAAGCGAGGGGAAAGATCCACCGTGGTATAACAATCATGTACGAAAGGTACTACGGAAACAAAGAAAGCTTCATCATAGGTTTAAGAGTAGTCGAATCATAGCTGATAAGGAAAAGCTGAACGAAGCGAAAAAGAGCGTAAAGAGAGCAATGAGAGAAGCATTCAACGAATTCGAACATAAAACATTGGCAAACAATCTAAACAAGAACCCTAAAAAGTTTTGGTCATATGTAAAATCGGTAAGCGGATCTAAATCCCCTATTCAGTCACTCGTTGACCACGATGGCACCGAAACAGAGGACGACCGAAGAAAGGCAGAAATACTGAATTCAGTGTTCCGAAACTGTTTCACTGCGGAAAATCGTAACACGGTCCCTGACTTCAGCCGTCGCACGGACGCCAAAATGGAAAATATTGAAATAAACGATATCGGAATTGAAAAACAACTGCTATCACTTAGTAGCGGAAAAGCATCCGGACCAGACGAGATACCCTTAAGATTCTACAGTGATTATGCTAAAGAACTTGCCCCCTTTCTATCAGCAATTTATCGTAGATCGCTGGAAGAACGTAAAGTACCTAGCGACTGGAAGAAAGCGCAGGTCGTTCCCATTTTCAAGAAGGGTCATAAATCAGATGCGAGTAATTATAGGCCTATTTCGCTTACGTCAATCTGTTGCAGAATAATGGAACATGTTTTGTGTTCTCGTATTATGACGTTCTTAGATAATACAAATCTCCTTCATCATAACCAACATGGATTCCGCAAACAGAGATCATGTGAAACTCAGCTCGCCCTATTTGCCCAAGAAATTCACAGTGCCGTAGACACTGGCGAGCAGATTGATGCCGTATTCCTGGACTTCAGGAAGGCATTTGATACGGTTCCGCACTTACGTTTAGTGAAAAAAATACGAGCTTACGGAATATCGGACCAGGTTTGTGATTGGATTCAGGATTTCCTAGAAGAAAGAACACAACATGTCATTCTTAACGGTTCAAAATCTGCAGATGTAGAGGTAATTTCGGGAGTACCGCAGGGAAGCGTGATAGGACCTTTATTGTTTACAATATACATAAATGACTTAGTTGACAACATCGGTAGCTCCGTGAGGCTATTTGCAGATGACACGGTTGTCTACAAGAAAGTAGCAACATCAGAAGACTCGTACGTACTCCAGGAGGACCTGCAGAGGATTAATGCATGGTGCGACAGCTGGCATCTTTCCCTAAACGTAGATAAATGTAATATAATGCGCATACATAGGGGCAGAAATCCATTCCAGTACGATTATGCCATAGGTGGTAAATCATTGGAAGCGGTAACGACCGTAAAATACTTAGGAGTTACTATCCGGAGCGATCACAAGTGGAATGATCACATAAAACAAATAGTGGGAAAAGCAGGCGCCAGGTTGAGATTCATAGGAAGAATTCTAAGAAAATGTGACTCATCGACGAAAGAAGTAGCTTACAAAACGCTTGTTCGTCCGATTCTTGAGTATTGCTCATCAGTATGGGACCCTTACCAGGTTGGATTAATAGAAGAGATAGACATGATCCAGCGAAAAGCAGCGCGATTCGTCATGGGGACATTTAGTCAGCGCGAGAGCGTTACGGAGATGCTGAACAAGCTCCAGTGGCGGACACTTCAAGAAAGGCGTTACGCAATACGGAGAGGTTTATTATCGAAATTACGAGAGAGCACATTCCGGGAAGAGATGGGCAACATATTACTACCGCCCACATATATCTCGCGTAATGATCACAACGAAAAGATCCGAGAAATTAGAGCAAATACGGAGACTTACAAGCAGTCGTTCTTCCCACGCACAATTCGTGAATGGAACAGGGAAGGGGGGATCAGATAGTGGTACAATAAGTACCCTCCGCCACACACCGTAAGGTGGCTCGCGGAGTATAGATGTAGATGTAGATGTAGATAAGGTGGGTAGATCACGCAACTAATGAGGAGGTATTGAATAGGATTGGGGAGAAGAGAAGTTTGTGACACAACTTGACTAGAAGAAGGGATCGGTTGGTAGGACATGTTTTGAGGCATCAAGGGATCACAAATTTAGCATTAGAGGGCAGCGTGGAGGGTAAAAATCGTAGAGGGAGACCAAGAGATGAATACATTATGCAGATTCAGAAAGATGTAGGTTGCAGTAAGTACTGGGAGATGAAGAAGCTTGCACAGGATAGGGTAACATGGAGAGCTGCATCAAACCAGTCTCAGGACTGAAGACCACAACAACAACAACAACTGAATAAAATCCAGGCGCTGCATCAACTGAAACCTCTTGATTCTCAGCAACGTTCTAAAATTGCTCTTTGGTTTCTGGTACGGATCGAAGTTGATGACATGTGGCCGAACAATATTCTGTGGAGTGGCCAGGCTCATTTTTCCCTGCAAGATGTAGTGAGTAAACAGAACTGACGAATTTGAGTACTCTTAAACCGTGTGCTGTGCACGAAGAGGCACTGTACTCGCCAAATGTAGCTGCGTGGCATGAAATCACAAGCACCTTTACTCTCTGTCCGTTATTCTTTGAAGAGAATACAACCGGAGGGTTTGTCGGGTATTCCGTGCATACATTATCGAGACCTCTTTGTTGAGAATCTGACTGCTGCTTTTGGAAGAGCGAAACTGTGTGGAAACCACAGCTTCCATGCAAAGTAGGGCTACACCTATGTATGTCGCTCAGTGAAAGACCTACTTAATACAACCTTCCCCGACCATGTTATCTCCAGAGGTTTTCCGAATACATGGTCTGCAAGGTCACTTGACCTTCATCCACGTAACTTTTGGCTCTGGGGATATCTAAAAAAAAAAAGGCGTTCGCCAGTGACACGTTCGGTCTTTATCACATCTGAAGGCTCATGTATAGGAACAGGTTACTTTGATTCTACTGGAACAGCTGCGAGCAACTGTTGGTCACGGCATCGTATAGATGCAGTATGTTATCGACGTCTCCGGTGCTCGTGGTAGACAAATTGTGTAAGCAGTCGTTAATAATTAAATCAACATTATGCCTTTGTCACTTGTTTTCTGTCCATGTCGCATTCCTAATCCATTATATATGGAAACATTTCTATACGTCTTCCTTGCATTGACAGCGCCAGATTTGCAACTGGTGACCGAAGTTTCAACCAATTTTTTCCAAAATAAACCGGCTTCGCAGTAAGACATTAGCATGTATTCCAATTTCCGTTGCCATAAGGTAATTTCTGCCCACGCTGGACCTCTGCGAATAGCTGCACTTCAGTTATAACCACTGAGCACTTCCGGCTACCTGTGCGAAGCTGGAGCCAGTTTTACATAAGTTTTCCTCATGCAAAGGAATTGTAAAATTTTCTTCGAAGACAACAGCAGTGCCAGCGAGCAGAATGCTTTACGTATATACAGTTTCAGACTTTTGCAATATTTTGTTTTAGATTGGCAATAATTGTGTTACACACTTGCTTATTAAGAAGTCCGTGAACATTGACCATTTGGCAAATATTTAGTGTATTTCACTCAGTGGTTATTGACCATGAAGTAACTAATCACAAGATCAAAACGATTTGGAAATTTACGAAGACCAAATATCTGTATGGTGCGAAACGTGGCGCTAGACCCAGCAGAATAAAAAGTATGCAGTCGTCTACATTGAAAGCCTTCCACTGTTTACAATGTATCGTAAACTTCTAAATATTGGTAACTGGTTCTTTTGCGGGATGCACTTTTGTTGTGGGCTTGAGCTGCCGATAATTCTCCGACTTCCCCTGAATGCCAAGTCGTCTGAATTCATATAAACATTAGGTGAATTTTGCCCTATGCTGTGTCAATGAAACAGCGCATTGAAATCTGACTAACAGACTTCATATCGACCGATCAGGGGCTGAACTTTACTAAGTGCTACCTAGTATCTTACCCTTACAGGTTACATGAAGTTAATGACCACGGGACATGGAATGGCGTGCGCGTTTGGGACACGTTTAACGAACTGAGCTGATACAAGGAGAACATTTATTCACAAAATGGAGCGTTCTGCTGATCTTCAGTAAGCATTCAACACGTACAACATCCTAACACTGTAAGGGGAAAATGTCATTGTGTTATTCAAAAAAATGGTTCAAATGGCTCTGAGCACTATGGGACTTAACATCTTAGGTCATCAGTCCCCTAGAACTTAGAACTACTTAAACCTAACTAACCTAAGTACATCACACACATCCATGCCCGAAGCAGGATTCGAACCTGCGACCGTAGCAGACACACGGTTCCGGACTGAAGCGCCTAGAACCGCACGGCCACCACGGCCGGCCCATTGTGTTATTCATCATTATCAGTTCAAATGGCTCTGAGCACTATGGGACCCAACATCTAAGGTCGTGAGTCCCTTAGAACTTAGAACTACTTAAACCTAACTAACCTAAGGACATCACACACATCCATGCCCGAGGCAGGATTTGAACCTGCGACCGTAGCGGTCGCGCGGTTCCAGACTGAAGCGCCTAGAACCTTTCGGCCACAGCGGCCGGCCATCATTATTCACCGAGGACAGGGTTGACTAAGGCACGCAACGTGGACGCTCATGTGCTCACGCATAATGACTCGGACAATCATGGAATAACCAGCTTTTGTTAAAGGTGGAGCAGTCAGGGCGGGATTGTGAGTTCAAAGAAAAGCAGCATGTAATTAAAAAAAAGAAAAAACTGTATGAAGTGAATAGAAACTGAATAAAAACGAGGTCAGTACTACTTGCTGCTAGTTAAACGATACCAACATCAGCACACATGAGAACCCCATAAATCTTCTGAATAATTACTCCGAAAATTACAAAAATTATTGCAATTTCGTAACAAAGAAATCTGAACTAACCCCCCAGTCACCCGACATGTGCATACAGAGGAAGCAATTCATACTCACCAAACATCAAGACAGCGACTGTTCAGCGACTGCCAAATTCCGCACAAAATCCGGTCTACGTCGTCTCCGTGCTCACTGTCAGAGACCGAAAAAACTTTGGGGGGGCAGACTAAACGATCGACAGGACGAAATTTTCGGTGGTACCACACGTCTTCTCCAATCAGAAGACATGGCAAACAACGCCTGATTACTCTGCTCAACAATTTTCATCATTTCAGTGTCTATAGTCTGAACAAGAACGCACCACCTCGTGGATCGGAGAGTGCCAATGGCGAGCCCGCATACTAACAAAGCCCGCAAAGATGAAAGATCCGCCTGAGGCGCCTCAAGCTGTAGCACTGCGACCCACTTGAAACGCCTTGATTAACCCCCAGGATAGCACAGAGAATAAATTGCGGAAAGGGGCCAAAATAAGGGGCTGTCAGTTACACTCGAACATACAACTTTATTATTTGATCAAACATGACAAGAGCCCAAAAAATTTTTTTAAATACACAGCTTTAATCTTTGGGACTCAATTACGAGCTGAAAGCCACTTTAATTTAAAAACGGCTGAAGGCCAATAACTTAAAACGCAAGCATAATCAGAAATTTACAAGGCAAGCCTTATCTTAAAACAGTTCTTTAGTTGGGCTGAAGTAAACAAATGAAATTCAAATCGGCTGAAGGCCGAACACTTACAACTCCTAAACATTAATTTTAAAAAAAATACCAAAGTCCTTATGTAAATCAGTTCTTTAATTTAGGCTGAAGGCCTTAACAACAAACAGCTGAAACTCAAACCAGCTGAAGGCCGAAGACTCAAAAAATCAAAAATTTTTTAAAATGCCAAAGGGCTTAATTGAAACAGTACTTTAAATTAGGCTGCAGGCCTTAAGAGTAAAACACCTCTAATTTAAAACACAAAAGCGGCTAGAAGCCATACAAGTACCAACAACAAGAACAAATTAAAGAAAATAAGGCAGCACACACAAGGGCGCCAAGATGTTCGAGGGTCGGACTGTAATTCAAACACTAACGCTCGCCGCATCTCGTGGTCGTGTGGTAGCGTTCTCGCTTCCCACGCCCGGGTTCCCGGGTTCGATTCCCGGCTGGGTCAGGGACTTTCTCTGCCTCGTGATGGCTGGGTGTTGTGTGATGTCCTTAGGCTAGTTAGGTTTAAGTAGTTCTAAGTTCTAGGGGCCTGATGACCATAGCTGTTAAGTCCCATAGTGCTCAGAGCCATTTGAACCATTTGAACTAACGCTCGCTTAGGTGAGACAGGCAGTCGGGCCAACCATTTACGATCCGACGACAACCCAACCGGCCGACAGTCAAAAGCCCCACCGACAAGATAACTTTCACTTCAGCCGACCAGGGCACAACAGGGAGTTCAACGAAACAACGCAGAAGATATTGGCGCCCACAATCAATCATACACGGAGCTGTCAAACTACACACCGTGCTGGACAGTAACAACACGATGAGGAAACTACACTGCCTGAAATTTATGTCAACGCCTAAGGCAGGTAACTGGAACGTTAACGGCCACAAGGCAGAAGATTCCGCTGGTACACTTCTATTCAAATATCGAAAATACAGTGAAACTCCACCGGAGAGTGGCTAGAATTTTCCAACTTGAATATCAAATTGTTGCTCGCAGGAATATCCCAACAGCCGACAACGAACTCCAAAAGACACAATGTGAACAGTCGTGACTTTCTGGTAGATTAAATCAAAACTCAACTTTCGTGTCCAGGGTCGGTGAGCCACGGACCTCGTAGTAATCGGAACAGGGCCACACTCTCAAACACCGCGTAGAGACCGCCAGCGGGCCCCGGCCAAACTACGCCCCGCCAAGAATTCCTCACTGCTCCACGCCATCCGATCGACTCCTCAGAGCCAGTACGCCGGGACATTTAAAATATCTTGTCAGTCAAAATCACACAAACTAGACACGGTTTCACGAGCACTTGCACGAAGAACATGACAATGCTTATGGCAGTGACTGTAGAATAACAGGGACAAATCACGAGTCGGCACACACAGCCAACCCATAAGCGATCGCCGGCCAAATACACGTCGATTGACCGAATACCAACCAAAGTCGTCCCCGCTCCAATCATGTGTGTCGGCAACAGTCGAGCAAGTCATGGCGGTCTGGACCTCACCGCTGCAGCGCCCCGACTGAACTTGTGCCGCGTGCCAACTCAAACACTGCCAGGTCCCAACTAACTGCTGGCAAGTTCCAACTCACTGGACGACACACGACGACCAGGAAGTAATAACAGTCGAGCAATGATAATACGGCAGGGCCTATATCGATAAGCGCTGAAGCTGCCGCTCACGGGCAGGCAAGGCAGCAACTCAGTGATTCTAGTAATCGAAAACTAACATAACGAGGTGGCAGTACGGCAAAAAGAAGATGTAAAATAAGAAATGGCACCAACACGAGCCACACACGGCTCACCAGTGTTTCACGTATTTTTCAGTCACGTGCTGTCTCGACTTTGTAACCTTTTCCTTTTCTTTTATGAATACAGTGTGATTCGGGAGGAATGACACATAACTTGTCAGGTGGTTGTACATGTGAAAATAACTCGAAAACGTCTATGAACATGTGTGCGATTTTCGATCGTTACAAAACTGGAGGGGGTTGAAGACCTCATACATCCATGAATGATTAAGAAGGCTAGTGCAAATATTAATTAGCGATATGCTACGTAGGCGCTCTGTTGGACAGAATAATGGTAGGACAGATTACTCATCGACCTATCTCAGTGCCCTTGACAAAGCGCTAGAGAGTGTGTCATGTTGCACATCGAAGACCATCTCGGAAGGCTTTAAGGCAGCCAGCAGCGTAAGCGATGCGAGCGACAAGTTCTTCACGTGTATCCATCTTCGTAGTGTACACATCGACTAGTCTCATGTGGGTTCTCCAGCGCCCATGTATGAGAACAGCTGGTGTTCGTGGTACCACTAAGCGTAAATGTAGCCTCATCTGTAATAAAGTGTGTTGCATGACGTTTCTGTGTGCAACTACCCACTCACAAAATTGTTGTCTGCTTTCTGAGTCACCTGTATGCCGATGTTGCACGGGCACGTGGAACGGGCACGAAACCGCAGAATGTAACGTACGCCACATTTGCGTTTGTGGAATATCAAGCCGACGGCTAATGCGCCGTTTACAGGTGATTGTACTCGAGTGTACCACTGCCTCACGTTTTGATGTTATGTGTAACCTGGGTACTGTTCCGGGTTCACGTAATGTTTGAAAACCCCTGAAAATACCTTGCACAGGGGATTCGTAGATCAGAGAAACGTCCCTAGTATTCTTTCACAACCACAAGTGTAACGCCATTTTTACGGTACCCATACACTAACAACATGTCTGTGTATACTGCATGGGTGAACGTATGCTGCATGTTGATATTCATGGACACAGTGGACATGCTCAGTTAAACAACACTCAAGCACGACGCACATACGACCTCACTACTGCTCACTGATCCAACCCATGATTGCACACTGGGTACGCTTCAGGCTGATGCGACAAGTGCGACGTCACAACCTTGGAGAGCCCCCACACCTCTTTTAGAATGACTCACTCATCTTTCATACCATTATTCTGTCCACCACAGCGCCTACACGGCATTTCGGTACCTAATACTCACGCTTGTCTCCATATCCATTCATAGATGTGTTTAGTCTTCAACCCGCCCCAGTTCCATAATGATCGAAAATTGGACACGAATTCATGGAACTTTTTCCGTTTACTTTTGCATGTAGAATCACTTCAAGTTATGTGACATTCTGCCTCAATCACCCTGTATATGTGCTAATGAATTTTGGCAATATGAGTGTGTTATGAAAATGTAAAGTATGCTGCTGGTAGAAACAAGACTTTCTTATGTCAGATAATTGTAAGAAACACGATGACCATGTCAGGCAAGAATTTGTAGTATAACACACAGAAAATACATAATAAATTTCCTTTACTTCACGTCTATGGTCACAAATTTTTGTCATCAGACCATGGTTTCGGTATATATCACAATCTTCAGATCTCTTTTATAAAAGCATGATCTAATATGCTGGAGCCATAGTGGCATCGTCAAATGCTAACATAAAATTAGCGCCAGCATCGTCAAAAATGTATAAATAATATATGTATAAAAATTATCACGTATTATAATAACTATAATACAGATCTGAAATGGTCAAATTTGTGACCATGGACGTGAAGCAAATGAAATTTATTCTTTATTCGGATCACTGTTCAGTTCGTGGCCATGTCGCAGCTTGTGAAACAGAGAATATATTGCGTGTAACATTAACATCGTTGGCACGAGTGTACGTAGTCGTAGAGGTGAAAGCAGAGAAGTAGTTGTGAAGCATCTGCGGTGTGGAACAGACATATACACTCCTGGAAATTGAAATAAGAACACCGTGAATTCATTGTCCCAGGAAGGGGAAACTTTATTGACACATTCCTGGGGTCAGATACATCACATGATCACACTGAAAGAACCACAGGCACATAGACACAGGCAACAGAGCATGCACAATGTCGGCACTAGTACAGTGTATATTCACCTTTCGCAGCAATGCAGGCTGCTATTCTCCCATGGAGACGATCGTAGAGATGCTGGATGTAGTCCTGTGGAACGGCTTGCCATGCCATTTCCACCTGGCGCCTCAGTTGGACCAGCGTTCGTGCTGGACGTGCAGACCGCGTGAGACGACGCTTCATCCAGTCCCAAACATGCTCAATGGGAGACAGATCCGGAGATCTTGCTGGCCAGGGTAGTTGACTTACACCTTCTAGAGCACGTTGGGTGGTACGGGATACATGCGGACGTGCATTGTCCTGTTGGAACAGCAAGTTCCGTTGCCAGTCTAGGAATGGTAGAACGATGGGTTCGATGACGGTTTGGATGTACCGTGCACTATTCAGTGTCCCCTCGACGATCACCAGTGGTGTACGGCCAGTGTAGGAGATCGCTCCCCACACCATGATGCCGGGTGTTGGCCCTGTCTGCCTCGGTCGTATGCAGTCCTGACTGTGGCGCTCACCTGCACGGCGCCAAACACGCATACGACCATCATTGGCATCAAGGCAGAAGCGACTCTCATCGCTGAAGACGACACGTCTCCATTCGTCCCTCCATTCACGCCTGTCGCGACACCACTGGAGGCGGGCTGCACGATGTTGGGGCGTGAGCGGAAGACGGCCTAACGGTGTGCGGGACCGTAGCCCAGCTTCATGGAGACGGTTGCGAATGGTCCTCGCCGATACCCCAGGAGCAACAGTGTCCCTAATTTGCTGGGAAGTGGCGGTGCGGTCCCCTACGGCACTGCGTAGGATCCTACGGTCTTGGCGTGCATCCGTGCGTCGCTGCGGTCCGGTCCCAGGTCGACGGGCACGTGCACCTTCCGCCGACCACTGGCGACAACATCGATGTACTGTGGAGACCTCACGCCCCACGTGTTGAGCAATTCGGCGGTACGTCCACCCTGCCTCCCGCATGCCCACTATACGCCCTCGCTCAAAGTCTGTCAACTGCACATACGGTTCACGTCCACGCTGTCGCGGCATGCTACCAGTGTTAAAGACTGCGATGGAGCTCCGTATGCCACGGCAAACTGGCTGACACTGACGGCGGCGGTGCACAAATGCTGCGCAGCTAGCGCCATTCGACGGCCAACACCGCGGTTCCTGGTGTGTCCGCTGTGCCGTGCGTGTGATCATTGCTTGTACAGCCCTCTCGCAGTGTCCGGAGCAAGTATGGTGGGTCTGACACACCGGTGTCAATGTGTTCTTTTTTCCATTTCCAGGAGTGTATTTTGGCGCTCGAATGCCAGAGTGACTTGTGTCGAAAATGTTATTGTAACGTATGCCCAGACAAATTTTAAGTGGACGAGCTAGCATGTCGGCACATTATATGGTCGCAAGAAGATCTTGTAAGTAAAGAAGAACGTTGTGTGACTCAAATTTATTCAAGGCGCTCACTAATCAAGAAGGAATGTACTGCTTGTATTTGAAAAGCAATCAGTTTCAAAGTAATAAGTAAAGAATAGCAGTCAGTTTCTGTCAGTATGAAGCATATTTTCAGACAGACACCGTTATTTTGAGTTACGTGACACAGTACAGTTTTCATAGTGTTGCTATTAACATAATTGCATTCCAAATCAGCGTATTTTGTATTCATGAAATTCGTGGTTCTTGGATGCAAGCTAGTGCGTGTGCATTTTATCATGTTATCGCTTTGTCTTTGCCACACGACATTCGCTTAATTTCAAAGTCAGTACAGATATTTCCTAAGTTTAAATGTTTGCTCCATTTCGAGCTGGAGATCACCTTATTCTGCAACCTAAATTTATTTAAAGTTAATTGTGCCATTTAAGATTACGGCTAAGTACATTGAGATTTTAATGCATTACAATTTTTTACATTTCGATCGTTTTTGTCTCTAGCAACAAACACTAGAGCGATAGCGTTCAGATTGTAACTGTCTATATTCCTTCGGCCAGCATTTATCTTTGGATTCGATGCCCTGTTTCCACTAACATTGGAACATCAGGTACAAGTGTCTCAGTAATGCCTTACATACCCCGTGGACTGTACAAACATTATAAAACGAGCTTCGAAAATCAACCGTAGTATCCGCTCCCAGGCCCTGCTACAATGAAGCAAGACATCTCATCTGAATTCACCAACGTGCATCCCTTCGTAATAACAGCCTAATTCATACAATATAGCACCATCGATGTTTATTACAAGTGTTAAAAGTACATTCTGAATACCAAACGTAATAAGAAAATGAAGATAAAAATCAAACAGATCGGTTCTCAGTGTGACAAGACACTCTTTAAAATTTGGTAAAACTACAATATGTTATGATAGGTAGATTGGCTGCCGGCTGTCAACACGAGTACTAAAACAACACGTAACATTCCGGTTACACAGTAAATCAAATTTATAGGTTGTCGAGTCAACTAAGTATCAAAGTATTACAATTACAAACAGCCTAAGCCGGAACAATTGCATAGAAAATATAGTGAGGGAGGCGAATGAAAGTCAGCGTTTTACTGGCAGGACGCTTAGAAGATACAACAAATCTACACTGACATTATTTGATGGAGAAATACATCCATGGTAGAGACCGACAACATTCATATTTGGCACAACTTTGAAATAAAGAAAGGTCTTGATTGCAGAATTCTTTCTTAAGCGTTACGCGTTTTCAGTTTCGTCATCAGACTGAACCTGTGGAATGAAGTGTAGAAGAAAATTAACGATGGCAAATATGCACATAACAGCATAAATACGCATCTTAGTATTTCATACACAAAAATTTCTATTTGTATTGCACTTACATTTAAATCAAACTTCATTAAAAAGTTCACGAATGTGAGCACATAGACTGAAAATAATACAGATTTCATATCGGCATATTTGACAGTATCAATGTCCACTGAAAGACAACCAACGCCAATCTGACTATGGCGATTAAGCTATCAAAGAAGTAGACGAAGTCCTGTAGTTGGCGCTAGCATTGATCATAGATTTGACGTCAAAGAGTATCTTTACAAAGAACTACACATTACCATTTACTACAGGTCCGAACATCTAGTAGTAATAATAGTAGTAGCTTTATTCATCCGTAGATCTCTTTATACAAGGATATAGGACATTGATCAACTTGACAAACATGCTTTTGTGGTGTATTACATTGACAGCATGAGATGTGTGTCGTCAGGTAGCATCGTGAACAGCGTTACAGAGATAGGCGTCACCAATAATCAAAACAGAAGAAATATTTGCAATCAATAACTACTGTGATACAAAATAAACATAAAACCGGTATAGAACTGAAATAAAACAGAAGTTGTGAAAGAACAAGCTTACAACCATTACTTAATAAAATGTTACGTAAGTGTCACTACATCTTGTCACATTACGATAGACGAACATAAAATGAATGACACACATCAGAATCATTTAGACTGAGCCTAGATTCGTGGCAGCAACTTAAAAATAAATAGAAACTATTATATAATGAAATTGATTTTTGTAATTTTCCAAAACATGCCAGTATTAGATCAGTCCCGCTTTTATCAGTTTACACACATCATAAAATGAAATGTTACAAGATTAGGGCCAATGTAATCATATTACAGTAGTCCAACAAATAATGTATGACATTCAATATAAACCGTTTAGGTAAGCCTAGATGAGTGGCAACAGTTTGATATAAAATAGACGCTAATATTAGAATTTTTCGATCTCTTCCCTTTTTACCTCTTTTTCTTTTTTTTGTATTAAAAGCGTAAAGATATAACATCGGAATATATAACAGCATAACATGAAGTAGTTGCGTAAGGACGCCCACAAACACTGCAAAAAATGGTTCAAGTGGCTCTGAGAACTATTGGACTTAACATCTGTGGTCATCAGTCCCCTAGAACTTAGAACTACTTAAACCTAACTAACCTAAGGACATCACACACATCCATGCCCGAGGCAGGATTCGAACCTGCGACCGTAGCAGTCACGCGGCTCCGGACTGAGCGCCTAGAACCGCGAGACCACCACTGCACTTGCCCGTCATGTTGAACAGTATTGTGGCTTCTTTACCAGATATGACTGACGGAAGACGTCGAGAGCTTTAAAATAAGGGACCTCGTTAAGTGTTATTATGAAATACAGTATAGAATGTGACGGATATGATAAGGACGTTGGGGTGGCAATCATTAGAACAAAGGCGTTTTTCGAGGCATTGATATCTTTCCAGGGTACTTGAATCATCAACTCTCTGCTTTGTATACAAAAATATTTTGTTGTCTCGCCTACATAGGGAGAAACAACCATCGTGATAAAATAAGAGAAACCAGAGCTCGTGATAAAATAGGAGAAACCAGAGCTCACATGTAGAGATTTAGCATTGTTCGGTGTGGAACGGTAGAGACGTAGTCAGCCTAACACTTATAAATTACATTAACGTAGATGCAGATATAAAGATTGTCTAGGTAATAAGGATACCCCCATTGCATAAGAGATTAGACGCTGTGAAATAGCCCGCCATTCACTCTTCTGTGCCCTTCATTTTGTCAGACATATATCTCCCTTACGTTCTAGACGCCTCAGAGACCTGAACGTCACACACTTAATGTGCAAGCATGTAGAGTGTTAATGCGTAATATGTCCAGTGGGAATATAGAAAGCAGAGGCAGACAACGGAGAAAATATAGAGCCAGCTTTCCTCTCTATCGCTACTGGCGACTAAGGACAAGACGGAGCCGGCGGGGAGCCCTGCTCCTCTGGGAGCAGGCGGTGACCCGGCGATGTTTCCCGGCAATTTGCGCTAATTGGACAGGCAACGGCAGCAGCAGCCGACGGGCGTAGGCGGCAAGGGGTGGGATGGGAGGCGGCTCTCGTCCGCGGGTCAGCAAATTGCCCGATACCTCGAATAAGGGCGGCTTCTTGATAGGTCGCCTGGACGCTTTGGAAGGCCGTGACGTCAGAACTCTAGAGTCCCTTAGCGACCACGCCACCTGATGCTGTGTCCGGAGAGGCGCTAAGTCTCTCGTGTTGCGAAATCATTCACACACGCATATAAGTGCCTCACATACACAGGGTGGTCCATTGATCGTGACCGGGCCAAATATCTCACGAAATAAGCTTCAAACGAAAAAACTACAAAGAACGAAACTCGTCTAGCTTGAAAAGGGAAAAGCCGGCAGGGATGGCCGAGCGGTTCTAGGCGCTACAGTCTGGAACCGCATGACCGCTACGGTCGCAGTTTCGAATCCTGCCTCGGGCATGGATGTGTGTGATGTTCTTAGGCTAGTTAGGTTTAACAAGTTCTAAGTTCTAGGGGATTGATGACCTCAAAAGTTAAGTCCCATAGTGAATGGTAGATATTCCACTGTTCATCTAGAAAGTAATCATAGCCAGAGGAATCATGATAACTTAAAAAGAAACATGTACATTACCATTACTTGCACGATGATTCTGAAGGTGTAATCAGATTTTCAATATCTTTATTAGTTTAAAGTTTAGTATCTGACTGTAAATTAGACAAGTAACACCCAGGAACGGGTTTCCAAAATCTAAACGGTTCATCCGATTTTGTTGATCGACGTGTCTTTATTAAGCTATTAGTGTAAAGTTAAATTGGTATGAATTACAGGTATGTAATTTGAATAGTACATGAATTATTGGCGGACACCGTGGCCGATTACTATTGAGCATGTCAGGCCATAAGTAATCCACAGTTACACGAAAAAACGGTGGCACCGAGCTAATAAATATATTTATTCGTCCATGTCTATGTTTACTTCCGATATATACTATTCATCATGTCAATTGTCCCTCTTGAAGGTGGAAACCCGTATTGAGACTCAGGTAGTATAGTCTCTGAAAGTGTCTGGAGGCGATTTAAAAGGATTCTTGCAAAAATTTTTCCAGTGACAGAGAGTAGAGATATTCCCCGGTAGTTACCACAGACGCTTCTGTCGCCCTTTTTGAAGATGGTGACAATTGTGGAGTTCTTCAAGTCAGCTGGTACCTTGCGGGTTTCCCACATTAATATAATAAGTGAGAAGAGTCTAGTTTTTAGAGGCAAGCCGCCACCCTCAATAAGCTCCATCGGGATGCTGTCAGGTCTAGGAGCCTTCCCAGGTTTCACACTCTTGAGTGTCTTGAAAATTTCTTGAAAAGTTGGAGGATCAGCCAGCCAGGGTTTTGGAGGGTGCTGTGGGACATTTTTGAGAAAATCTCCAGCGGCAGTAGAAGGGCTGTTTAACAGTGAGCTGAAGTGCTCTTTCCAACGATTTAAGATGTCCTGACTTTCAGTAAGAATGGTGGAGTTGTCAGCGGCTTTCAGTGCTCCTGATGAGGAGCGGATAGGTCCATACAGCTCTTTAATACCAGCGTAAAAGCCACGCAGGTTCCTTGCATCAGAAAGATTTTGGAGTTCTGTGGCTTTCTGTTGCCATCATTTGTTCTTGATTACTCGTATTTCACTTTGACATTTCTGCTTGAGTTCTTGAAAGTGTGCTTTCTTTTCTGCGCAGGATGGATCTTGAGCAAGGGATAGGTAAGCATCCCGCTTTGCATTGATGATGGCTTGGATTTCTCCGTGGTTGTCATCAAACCAGTCACTTCTTTTCCGTGCACTACAACCAACAACATTCTCAGCAGTTTCTTTGATGATGTTCTTTAATGTGGTCCTACTACAGGAGAAGTGCAGAGAAAGGCAAAAGCCTTTACTACTTGTTTTCTACGATCTAGAAAAGGCCTTTGATACAGTTCCCAGAGAAGCCATGTGGATGGTCTTAAAACGCTTTGGCTGCCCTGAACATTTTGTTGACCTGATTGAAGCTCTCCACGTTGATATGACTGGACAGGTCCTCTGCCAGAATGAAATGACTGGTGAATTCCCAATAACAAGTGGGCTTAAACAAGGATGCGTTCTTCCACTTACATTATTTGCATTGTATCTGGCAGCTATGCTTTACGAGACAACCGTAAACAATGCAGGAATAGAACTAAAGTACAGGTTTGATGGAGGATTATTCAACCAGTCCAGACTCCATGCAAAAAGGTTCACCAGTACCACTCGTGTGACAGAGCTGCAGTATGCTGATGACAATGCCTTTCCAGCTCATTCACCTGCAGAGTTGCAGCTGTCAGTTGATTCCTTCAGCAGGGCGTACGAACGATTTGGTCTCTCCATCAATATTCCAAAGACAAAGGTGATGGCGCAGCCAACTCCTGGCTCCTCCGTTCCTGACTTCAGCATATCCATCTATGATACACTCTTGGAACAAGTGGACCATTTCCTCTACTTGGGAAGCATACTGTCATCCAACTGCTCATCTGGAAAAGATGTGGAGAATAGATTACGTGCTGCACATGTAGCATTTGGTCGTCTTACAAAGCGTGTCTTCCTGAATAAAGACCTAACACTGTACACCAAACTGATGGTGTACAAAGCTGTAGTCATTTCCACCCTGCTATATGGTTGCGAAACCTGGACGTTATATCGCTGCGATCTGAAGAAACTAGAACGCTTCAACCAACAGAAGCTAAGATATATCATGAACCTGAAATGGGATGACTTCATATCCAACACGGCTGTTCTAGAGAAAGCAAAAATGCATAGCATGGAAGCTCTTATCATTGGGCATCAACTCAGATGGGTCGAACATGTCCAGCGGATGAAAAATGACAGACTTCCACGCCAAATGCTGTACAGCGAAGTGAGCACAGGTAAAAGGCCACGAGGTGCCCCTCTCAAACGTTATAAGGATCAGTACAAGAAAAATCTGAAAAACTTGAACATCGATCCGAGTAACTGGTCCACAATAGCAGAAGACCGAAGTCGCTGGCGCTCAGTTACCTCAAATGCCCTTCAAAACTTTGAGCTGGAACGTCGAAGAATGGAGAATGACAAACGCCAGAGACGTAAACTCCTCCAGGCTCAGCCACGTCCTCCACCTTCCATCAGCTGTAATGTCTGTGGCCGCCTGTTCTACGCTAGGATTGGATTGCTAAGCCATCAACGACACTTCCACGCCTGAACCGTGACAAAGGAAATCTCAGGAGAGAAATGAAAACTCGGATACGAGTATCAGCCGACGACGACGACGACGATACTATTCATGAAGAAATTGGTCAAATATTTACTGTGTTTCAGAAAGCACAGCGACATTACGCTACTGGCTTACTTTTGTTGTATTCCTTTGATATATGTTTATTTGATTTGTTTATGTATTTAATGATGTGTGTTAGAGCGTGTTTATGGTCCAGCCGTAGGAATATTTATTTAATTTCAAGTCATTTAAAAGTAAATCCAGTATTTCGTATGTGTTTCAATATGTTTGTAAGTGTGCGTTGGCTTGGAGACATGGCGGGAGCGCTCTAGCCAATCACAGCGCTCGTTACTATGGTAGTCGAGTACTGAAGTCAGTGGAGAGGCTGCATGGACGTGGGGGAGGAGCATCAGGTCGCAGAGGACAGAAGAGAGTTCCGGACGGATGGTCACAGGAGAGACTTAGAGAGTGTGGAGTTTTGTGCCGACTAGTGCACTTGTGACAATTCCGTGGCTTCTGCAGTGAAGACGTAGTATGCGTTTAGAAGTGATTATCTCACGTGCTATGTTGTTGTTCATAACTCATTACGTGAATCAGTAATCTATTGTTTCCCTGTTACTCAACTTATATTTTATTTAATTGCTTAACCATCGACACCAATAAATGTTATAAGTGTTTCGCAGTAATAAATGGCATTCTTAAAGGTACTTCTGCAATCGTATTCATCATTTAAAGTCGTTAAAATCGTATATACAGATTTCATTTAATTGCAGTCTTTCATTCATGAATTTCTATGTCACATTCGAAATTCGCAATTGCCGAGTGATAGGAACTTTCGACGAATTTGTTCATGTGTATATTCACATTGTATAGTGTAGACTGATCAGTATTTGGCTTGTAATGTGGCAACTATGTTTCCCAGCCGCTAGACAACGAAACCAGCCTGAGTGTAAGGGTACATAGTTAATTTTTTTTTTAAATCCCACAGTGGTTTGAAGTTAGTGGTCATACAGCTGCATGGTGGTCCGTTGGTTCATTACTAAACGAACCATCAACACGTGCTCAACTCTCTTCTGTAGAGCAATTCGTTTGCCTTTTATACTTTTTTCCTCTTAAAAAAAATTGTGCATGTCGTGTTTATGTTAACATTTAATGACTATGACTTGTGTTTTGATTCTAAGGCCCAGCGGGCTGGGCTCTGCTGTAACTGGGATCTTCTCTTACAACTGTGTCGGGTTAAGAACAAAGCTCCGCTCTGCCTTGTATCAGCCACCCTAATCGTGCTTATAAGGGATACCCCCATCACACCCCTCTCAGATTTAGTGGTAAGAGGGTCCAGTGGAGAGCTCGTAAAAAACTGAACACAGATCATGCATGAAAACAGGAAGACAGGAGGAAGGTGTACTGAACTGTGAAAAAAAGCAAATTGGAAACAGTGAACGGTCCAAGGAGAGTAAATCCATTGTAGAGGAGACTGAACGAGCAATGGCGTTGTTGTATAGCCGACACGGTAGCTCAGCGTGTTTGGTCAGAGAGCTGGCTATTCTCTGTAATAAAAAAAAAAAATACTGAATGAAGGATCATCAACGAACTTCAACGGATGTCATATGACGTCCGCTAGGACCAAATACAACGAACAATAACGAACAAAATGAAAACAAAAGAAAGTGGTCACGTAGTTCGACTGTTTTTATTTTCCCTGTTCGCTGTATTCAGATTTGTATCTGTGTCGTGACGTAACGTCCATTTGCAACAGCGAGGTGTAAAGAAGGGACACTTGATTCTGCACAACTACTCTGTTAGAAGCCGAAAGGAAGTGGCTTTCGAATGGGAACCGCAAACCATTGATGGCAAGGTGACAAGTCAACCGAATCTTCCACTGGAAAACACGTCTAGTGTGTCATACACAGCACTGGTGACAGTACGTGTGTCATACTACAGGAATCTCTTACCGATGCTCCTAATTAGTACGTCTGGTGAGTAAGTGAGATATGCCACCTAGCCCAAATAAGGTGGTCGTATGAATCAGAATATGATCACCATCACGTTTAGTTGCGACTATAACATTCTGTGGTTGTGTCCTTGCAGCTTGTGGGAATTACTTTTTGAGGCCCACTTTCACATTTGTTAAGGTGTTTTAATACTTTCTATATTTAATTCTTTAATCATTTTTTTTAGTTTTGCTGGGGCGGCATTTATATTTTCCTAGATCGTGGTATGCTTCAGGCGACCCAAGAGTTTATTGTTATGCCCTTGCGTGGTGTAAGAGAGCTTTGTTACATGAATTGTTGTTACAACGCTACTTTGCATGCCTCGTTGGGGTCGGAGACTGTTGCACGAGGTCAACCCCTGAGTCTACTGTCCATATGCGAAATAGCGGCACGATCCGACGTCGGCCTTACCAATTGTGATTTATGAATATGTGATATACTTCCTTCCTGTGAGAGGAAAATCTTGAAAAACGGTTAACGTCAGGCACGAGTAAAACCCTATTCCTTAAACTTTGTTGGCCCTAAAGAGACATTTATCCTTGATGTCCTTTATGATTTATTTTGTTCTAAAGACAAGAGACATTTATACTTCGGGTTCTTAAAAAGACTGAAGCGTTCTGGAGAAAAGAGAAATTTATGCTTGGACTTTGTAACATGTTAGTAAGGAGTTTTCATGTTCATTAAATCGGTTATATTGATTCCTAAGTAACAAGCGTTGTTCAGTTAGTGTCCCAGTCCTTCCTCTAACTGTTTTATTGTTGGTGTACTTTATTTGGAAATACGTCCTTGTTGGCCGACCAGAAGTGTAAGTTAGATTGTAGATATTACTGAATTATTAAAACAGTGTGTGCAACTCAGATCTATGTATTTTCTGGTACAATACGCGTGGATCTCTACCAGGTACCTGGGATAACTTATTACGTGTAAACATCTCTAAACTGCACTTAATTAAACAATTACAGGACTGTGTATGTGGTTGGCCGTTGCAGCAAGGAAAAGATACAGGACTTTAACAGAACGTCACCAGTTAGTTGTTGGATATATTCCAGTCTCTGTCTTCCCTCTCAGTTTTCATCCTTTAGAGCTCCCTCTAAGACCGTGGGAACATTAACGACCAACAGCTGTTGTATGACCTCTCCAAAAGCAGGGCCTTCAAACGAAGCGGTAATAATACACTGGTGTCCAAAATTAAAGCAACAAACGGAAATTTTCCAACGTTGCGATTATTTTGCCACAAAACAGTACAAGCAGTTGATAGTGAAGTAGAAACAGTGTAAATAATATGGAACAAAAGCAGTTGCATTATGCATAACGGATGACGAACTTAACGGATTTGCAAACACATTCCGACAACTGATTAATGTGTTCAGTATGGCGAGTGACCACCTTCCTGGCAGCAATACAGCCCTAGCAAGGACGGGGCATGTTATGAATGATTACATCAATCCCATGTTGGGACTATAACGCCCATTCTTACAGCAGACCTGCTCGTAAGTCTAGGAGAATGCTTGGCGTATGCTGACGCGATGCAACCTGTCTCCCTAATGCACCCCAGACATGCTCCTTGAAATTTAAACAGGGAGAGCGAGCAGACCATTCTCTGCACGCAGTATCTTTGGTTTCCAAGAAAACATCAGCCACCTGGGCTCTATAAGTTCGAGCATTGTCGTCCATCAGTGCGAAGTGGCGGCTCACAGCACCCCGCAACAATCGTATATAATGTCCCAAGATTTAGTTACATTGCCTGACAGCAGTTAAACCTTGCCAATTCTCTTGTACAATTTCTTGAAGAGGTGTTTCAGGGGTCAATATCAAGCCTGACCCCACCATTAGGGATTTCCTCGATTTCGGTCTCTTTCCACAATGTCTGGATCCTAAAATAACGTTCCACGTTCCCTCCAGATGCGAATCCGTCGGGAATCACTCTCCAGAACGAATTGGGGTGCATCTGTGAAAAGAACATTTGCCCATTGTTCGTCTGTTCAGGTGGCATGTTGACGACTCCACTCTAGACGTTCCCTTCTGTGAAAACACGCCATAGGTTGAAACACGTATGTATTTAGTACAGCGATGGCGAGGCATGACAGAATCTCTGACCAGAGAGTTATTTATCGTTGCTAGTCTGCGCTTGACCGCGCGAGAGTTCAGTTCAGTTGGAGAGCTGTAGCGCGAGAGTTCAGTTGCGAGTAAGTTGTTGTACGTAGCGAGTCACGAGAACATGTAGTTCGTCAGAGCTAGTACTGAGATAGTCGGAGTTGTGTGTAAGGAGTCGGCGGGCGTCGACATGGGACTCTGGTAAAGATTTAGGACGAGGTATATTTTTTAAATAAGGTAATGAAGCAGCATTGCGCTCATCTGATAATGTAATGTATCTTAAGTGTAATCAATTTGTACAAGAATCGCCCCAATAATAATTTTGTTTTCAAACCAAGCATTTTTAACAAAACAAACATTTTATTGAAAGAAAATTTCCCATGCATTTCCTTAAAGAAAAAATTTACTTAAGTTCAAAGAATTTTTGCGGTGCATTTCCTCCAAGCTATGGCGAAAAATAAGGGCAGATGCAATTTTACTGAGGTAAGAACAGGGCCTAAGATCGACATTTCGGTCTATTTGCGTTTTCATTGTCACCGAGATTTCATTTTTTATTGAACTGACTTTCATTTTTGTGGGGAGCTTACACATGGGTCAGATTGCTAGTTCTCATTCATTGTCATTAAATTTTGTTTTTTTGCTGGGAGGTTACATTTAGCACGATTTTCATTGTCATTCAAATTTTTGTCATTCGAAAAATTTTGTGGGGAGGTTACACTAGCTCTATTCCCATTAACATTTAAAATATTGTCTTTCGAAATTTTGCGGGGAGGTTACAAGGTACACATCCAGCAGGTCCCCGACAGTAAAAGCCACTCTGCCGTAGGCTTCTGTGTTTGCCTCGATGCAACACGTCCAATGGAAGGTGCGAGGTCAGGTAGCAGTTGCCGTGCAGTAATAAGGTAATACTGTCGCCACATCCGAGAAACAACAGAACGATTCACATTAAGCCATCGGGCCACATCAGTTTGCGACTGTCCTGGTTTCATTCTTCCTGTGGTCCTCCAGCGCAGGGAGTCTGGCAGACGTCATCTCTGTACCATGCTGCACCTTGTGTGTCTATGTACACATTGATTGTGGATGTGAGACTGCCCAGAAAACACTACCCCATCTGGTAGGTGCACTGAGTCAACGTTGGCGTGCTTGTCCACTGAATGACATTTTCCGAGTAGAATACCTACGTACAGATATCTGTTGACAGTTTGCATGATTATATCTTGAATTAGACGCGGTACGGGGAAATAGCGGTCTGTTGCTATAATTTTGAACAGCAGTGTAGTAACGCAGTCACGATGAACAAGGACTCTTTTCACATTCTGTAAGGTTACCCTTAGTTACTATAGTAAACGAACGCATTGGCAGAATGTTGAAGAACTGGTACACGGAGCACATTTTTATGTCAACATAAGATAAAAGACATCTTCCGGCCTACAACGTGTAATGCTATCACAGCAGACTCGGGAATGAGGATTCGAAGTACCCTCTGCCACAATACGTACACGGAAACGCACAATGATGCTGCGTGTGATATACAGATGAAAGTCTAGTGCGTCCGATTCCTACGTCTCGTAACTGAATTCTAGGAAACTTGCTTATCTTCCGTCTTGTAGGCGTAGCTCCAGTTGATTTCTTCTCCGTCGATCGAGATCTCTAACGCTTTAACAAAAATTGTGACAAGGGCGCAGGTTTAAGAGCTAAGCATAATATGAAACGCAATACTGGTAAAACGATTCCGAGGGCCAGTCCGTCGTTAACATTTATAGCAAGATTCCCAGTCATTAATCATTAGTTCCCGACCACCGCAAAATTCACAATGCTTCACGCAATCTTAAAATCAACGTGAGATCGCACAAATATGTTTTCCGAAATAAACATAACAATTAATTCAGTCTCTACGTGCAGTTGCACTTCACACACTAGTTCGCGTGTTTTCACCTCGAAAACCAATCTACCTTGGATTAACACAGCATCGCACGAGTACGTCATCCAAATGACACCAGGTGGACACGGATTGAGCCAGGCGATACACCAGGCAGGTACAGTTCCCAGAACGTGTTTGAGGGAGGATACCCCGTCCGACTGGACACGTCAGACGTCATGGTGTAGAGACTCGCCACTCTCGGCATTGCAGCTGTATGTCAGTGACCCGATCCTGAAACTGATAAATAAGTTCAGTGAAGGAAAGGCTCACAACACAGTTGGTAATAATGAGTGGTCCCCAAGCCTGGAATAACTAGATGGTTCCGTTGGATAACTCAACACTCTTAGAGCATAGGGTGCTCGAGGTATTTAGCACAAAGACTTATGAAGCAGCAAGCGAGGATCTCCTTTCCTTAAAAGCACCACGTCAGAGGACCGATTTGCAGAAATATGGAGTTATCTTACGTTTGATTCTAAGTCATCAAGATGACAACATAAGGAAACTGATAAATTTAGCCTTGCTTGAGAGATATGAAATCTCTTTACTGACAAATGCATTGCCTGCTACAAGCCAGGCGGGAACATGACTGTCCAAAAGCAACTGTATCTTTGGAAGTTTAGATGCCCATTCATACAGTACACGCTGAGTAATCCTCATAAGTATGGGATAACATATTGGTTTTTGTGTGATGATGACAAGCGCTGCATCATTGCAAACACTGGATACTGGCGCTGGCCAATATGGAAATAGAAGGACTTGTTGAATTCTGGTTTCCTGCAATCAGCAAAAGTGGAATAAAACGTCAAAAGTATGCTTCAAGTGTACAAGTATGTGTGCAAAAGCTACCAAGCAAAATCTCTTGTCGAATGTCTGAATTGTGAGCCCATCACAGCTTCGAAAATTCTGTCATCTCTTTATTCATAAATATTTCCCAATATTTGTAATTATATACTGAAGTTGTCTGTTCTTATGTTTTAGTTTCTTGAGTGCACTAGGCAAAAACCACACGCATTATTTTAGTCACCTGCTGCGTTTTAGAATCTTTCATAAATCCTCGGTACTTATCTTACTTTAAAATTCAAAATACTATTAGCACTCACATACGCAGTATGTTTTTCGCTCTGTTTCGATCTTTATATGAATAAAAACATTGTAACATTATTTTACTGACTTGTTTTTAACAATGATTGATGAAATACTGTAGAAATTCTTTTCTAAAATTTTAAATCAAAAATTGTCTATTTCTGAAAATTTGTGTTTGGCAGTGTACTATTCATTTTAGAGACGATTTTATGCATTGGTTATGCTTTTGAATCATCCTGGACGTATTGCACTGGTGACATTCAAAACACCACCCAAATACGAATAAAACGGTGGTTTCTTACTGTGCGTCAGAAATGACCCACATGGAATTACTAGAGGTACAGTGAAGTCCAGTGCTTCTTGTGTTAAACATAATTTAGTATCGTGACCGAAACAGAATTCTCAGGCATTAATACCCCGTCCCTCAAAGGTGGGAGCTAAAATCCTAGAAACACGGAAATACTAATGATAAATGTCTATCATGACTTATCCATAAATAAAATGAAATAAGAGAAAAGTAAAAGAGTGTCTTTCCATAGTACACACTTGTTTCATCACCTCAGTTCCCAGAACTCCTGAAGATAGACATTGACTTTGGATATTATCACAGACACAGACCCTTTGACTGTTCAGAGATGCCACAAAATCCGCCCAAAGATGAAAACAACAATGCACTGAGCAGAGCTTATTAGACGGAGGGGGTCCTACAGCCGATCAGTTCCAGTCATTCCACCAGGAAGGAGGTACATGGCTCGTGTTGTCTGTAGTTCAGCCATCCCCAGACGGTCAATACCTCGGTTCGATCGCGTCCACATCGTTACATTGTGCCAGGAAAGGCACTCAACATGGGAAGTGTCCAGACATCTCGGAGTGAAGCGAAGCGATGTTGTTCGGACATGGAGGAGATACAGACAGAGAGAAACTGTCGATAATATGGGTCGCTCAGGCCGCCCAAGGGCTACTACTGCAGTGGATGACCGCTACCTGCGGATTATGTCTCGGAGGAACCCTGACAGCAACGCCACCATTTTCAATAATGGTTTTCGTGCAGCCACAGGACATCGTGTTACGACTCAAACTGTGCACAATAGGCAGCATGATGCGCAACTTCATTCCCGACGTCCATGTCAAGGTCCATCTTCGCAATCACGACACCAAGCAATACAGTAAAGAAGGGCCCAAAAATCATGCCACATGGACTGCTCAGGATTGGCCTCATATTCTCTTCACCAATGAGTATCGCATATGCCTGCAACCAGACAATCGTCGGAGGCATGTTCGGAGGCAACCCAGTCGGGCTGAACGCCTTACACACACTGTCAAGCGAGTGCAGCAAGGTGGAGGTTTCCTGCTTTTTTGGTGTGGCATTATGTGGGGCCGACGTACGCCGCTGGTGGTCATGGAAGGCGCCTTAATGGTTGTACGATATGTAAATGCCATCCTCCTACCGGTAGGCCAACCATATCGGCAGGACACTGGAGAGGAATTCGTCTTCATCGACGGCAATTCGTGCCTCCATCGAGCACATCTTGTGAATGACTTCTTTCAGGATAACAACATCTCTCGGCTAGAGTGGCCGGCATCATCTCCACGCGTGAACCTTATCGAACATGCCCGGGACGGATTGGGAAGGGCTATTTATGGACCACTTGTCCCATCAATCACAGTGAAGGATCTACGCCATTCGCCATTTAGCAGTGGGACAATCTGGACCAGCAGTGCCTTGATGAACTTGTGGATAGCGTGCCACGACGAATACAGGCATGCATCCAAGCAAGAGGTCGTGCTACTGGGTGTCAGGGGTACCAGTTTGTACAGGAATCTGGACCGCCACCTCTGAAGGTCTCGCTGTATGGTGATAGAACATGCAATGTGTGGGTTTCATGCGGAATAAAAAGGGCGGAAATGATGCTTATGTTGATCTCTAATCCAGTTTTCTGTACAGGTTTCGGAACTTTCGGAGTCAAGGTGATGCAAAACTTTTTTCATGTATGTAAACAGCCATGTATGGTCATCAGTGGAATCCGGAACAAGACCCCAGTTGAGCGATTGTAATGTCGAGCATCGACGACGTTCGGAGAGGATTGTGTGGCGAGCTGGCGGCTCAGAAGAATTTACGAATATCATCAATGATAACGGCCTCGAAAACGTGCATACTTGTTTAGGAACCGTTACTAGGGTCACCTTGGTGGGACACGCTACCTGGGTGTGCGTGGCCTTGCTGAAGTCTCGCAGCCACGGGAGCTACGCTTGCTGCATGCCGCATCCCGGCTGCCATTTGTGTAATGAGCGGGCCCGGAAGAAAGCCGGGAGGCGGTGCGGGCTACAGGTGCCGTCCCGGCGCTGCGCCATCAATTAACTTGGCGTGGGGCCCGCAGCCGTTATTGGCTTATGCACTTAGGATGATTAGAAATATGGCCACGCAGTGAGGAGCACGCATCGCGCTGTGTGTGTGTGTGTGTGTGAGTGTGTGTGTGTGTGTGGAGACTCCCTGGGGGGAGGAGCGGACGCTGCGGACTGATGAATAATAAGGCGCTCCTTGCAGGAAGGGTGCTGGCGTTAATTGGGAGCATCAATAAGCCAGCGCCAGCTGGTCTGGAACCTACGGCACCGTTTTCAGATCAACTAGCAGCCCGAGTTGAGGCAGCAGTTTCGTCACTCCTCACTCCAGTTACGTTCCGCTAACGACGGATCTAGGTACGGCATGGGCAACTTTCTAATACTACTTGCAACTTCAGGAGGCGTACAGCTGTTGAAGATGGTGGTATATTGACTCTAGCAATACGGAACCGTTTTCCGATTAGTTTACTTTTTGCATGTTTCGTGGATCATACCCGTGTCAGCTCACCATTAT